>NW_021619765.1:0-130488 GCF_004785775.1 Grammomys surdaster | reverse complement strand
TCATCATCATGACTGTCAAAACATAAGTATAACAAGATAGACATGCCAAGTGACCAGGACAATGACACATCACCTTAACCTTACACCAAAAAACCTATCAGAGCTGAAGAATGCTGAGATTTAAAAAAGTAGTATTCCGTAGAGAAAAACACATAACTTAATTTTCAATGACAAATGTTAAATCTGAAAGCATGCTTGCTGATAATATATTAGACTAAGAAGTTTGTATTTAGTAATATGTTTGTGCCTGTAATAAAAGTTGAAGAACATAGAGTCGATACATATAGGGAGATGAGAGAGGTATATGGAGATTTTGAGGAAAGGAAAGGGGAAGATATGTTATGGATATATTATAATCTCAAAACTGTAAATGAAATTTAAGGTGTTTTTAAACTAAAGAAAATAACTATGGAAGCATTGACCCAAGTTTTCATAGATTTGTATTCATATATAAGTGTTAATTTTAGAACACAGAGTTTAACTCCTCTAATCATGTACTATATCCACAACTAATCATTAACATTTATTTGACAGAAGGTTTGAAAGTGCAATGTATGCTCAAGTTCTCCAATTTATATCTCTTTCTCTAGATGTTGTATAATTGTAATGTATTCTTCAGTGCCTTAGAAAACTTACCTTAGTTTGACAATCAGACGAAAAGTAATATATTAGTTCTGAGATGAGAGTATGTCATTGGGAATATTTTTAATCTGTAAGTAGTTTGGGAACTTTCAAGCTCTTAAACTTCTGCTCAATGAATTGTAGTATTTAAACATATAGACAAGTTTAGATAATAAACTTCTATAGATTTGTAGTTTTAAGTATTCCAATGTTACATTATATCATATGTTTTTCTTCAAATTTAAGTCATGTATTGCTGATACAAAATCTGAGCACACTGATCAGAGTCTTCTCCAATCATCAGATTTGTCATGTTTCCTTCTAAACTGTTAAGAAGAGTATAGGACAGAAGCAGATCAGCACACCCAACTAATGGTATTGTAATATATAAGAACTTTTATGTAGTAATTTATGTAATCTCCAGCTCTTTACACATACATACACACACACATATACACGCACACACACACATGCACGCTCATACACAGTCACAGGCATATGCATATGTGCATTGTATGCCCTGATACACGTAGGTATTAAATTATAGATGAATACAAAATAAAAGCCTTTTTTATAATTTCCTTATACTATTTATTTATGTATTTATTTACTTCTTATAGTCACATAAAGCTACGAGGACGAAATGTATATTCAGAGAATTTTGAGATTATTGCTCATTGAGTTCTGATATTCCTTTTTTTACTTTAGAGGTCTAAATTATTCTATGCATTCAGGGTCAAATAATTATTATGTTAACTCTTAATTGACCCCCTTTTTGCTTAGATATGGCACATTTTCTCAGGAATTGAATCCTCATCCAGAAAGAAAACAAACAAATAAAAAATATCATATACCTTTGAAAGGGCATACTTAAAGTTGAGCCAAAATTACAATCCTTTTCTACAACAAGGAAAAGTTTAGGAAAATTGAATGATGAATATTTGAGCTTCCCACATTTGTGACCCATGGAAAGAATTGTGATCACCAGAATAGAAGAGGAAAAAAATAGTGGGATGGTTTATTAAATAACCCTTGGTTTTAATAAGAATTATTTATGCACTAAGAATTGTGCATAAGAATTGTGAAATAATCTTATCATTTGAAAGATTCATTACAATTAGGTCAAACAAAAGCAATTATTTCAGCCACACTCACAGGCAACTATTATGCTCTGTAGAATTGCAAATCTGTAGTACAGTGACACATGTTCGTACAAATCTCTGATTTCTATTTAAAAGACTTCCACATTGCTGGAATGTAGATAAAATACTGTTGAGGATTTTTATAGAAATTTGATTTGTATGTGAGATAGAATGTTGGAGAAATTCCACCATGCTGCTCTTATTTCAATACATGTGTAGTTCTCACAGGGCAACATCACAGACACTTTCTAAATATCTTAGTCTAGTATTCAGAAAACTACAACTGAGTTTGATGAGAAAATCATAGTACCCCATCAGAGCTGAGGCAAAACATAATTGGAGGGTTCCTCGGAGTGAGTGGCACTATGGTCCTTGATGTATATTCAATTTTATTATTCTTGATTTTAAGATCATAATATTCAGCGTTAAACAGATGACTCAGTTGTCAACATCCTTGCCTTATATGGTTCCCTGCTCTTAATTTATAGCATACACAAGAAAAATATGGTAATGTGGTTTTGCAATCCCAGGAATTGAGAGGTACATGCAGAGAGATCTACTGATCTTGCTGACTAGCTACCCTAGACTACATAGACAATCTCAGTCCAATGAAAATCTTTGTCTCCAATGAGTCAGAGATACTGAACTTCTCCATGAATTCATAAGAGCTAGGAACATGCAAAAACATATGTACAAGATGAAGTCAGTTAAAGGTCCAACATGGTTACACATAGAACTTATAAGTACTAATTGGTGTTTGATGATTTGATGAGATTTGAGGGATCCATGCACATACAGATAGCACAGAATCGATTTCTGGTTATTAAAAATGAGACCACATGAAGGTAAGATTTAATAATGGTAGTGGTTATGAGGGAAAACTCAAAGCGAGAGAATGGGGTGAGTTTTCTAAAGAAGATTACATATGTAATTGAATACTAAATAAAATATTTTAAAAGTAGAATGGTAGCTGAACCCGTTGCTTAGATTTGCCCTCTGGTCTCCATAAAAATGCACATATACATACAAATTAACGGTTAAACATAGGTATAGATTTTGGCTGTGTGGTATAAAATTAAAAAGAAATTGTAAATTTTCTTTTTTCCATAGTAAATATAAGGAACTCCATACTAATTGAGTATACTGCTTGAGCAGTGTTAGAGCTCACTTTTTCTTTTATAACACAAATAACTTTTTTGGTTAAGCATAGAAAAGGGTATGTTTATAGTAGTTAGGGTGACCAAATTTTAAGCAAAAGAAAAAGGTAAAAACAACAACCATTTTCCATGCTACTCCCATAAACCTTATTTGTAAAGACCGAAAAACAAACAGTGTGCAAAATGCTTCTACCATGCATGCGGGCCATCAGAACCACACAGTGATCTGTAGCCTCTGCTGCTGATACATAGTCTACTAACCCCCTTTCCCATGTCAATCAAGGAGGTTCAGTCCTTTCAATCTGGGGATTTGTTTTCAGTCCATAGAATCTTTTCATGACTTAGTGGGTAGGGGGGAGGAAAGGAAATAGTGGAGAAAAAGAAAAGGGAAACACAAAGGAGGAAGGGAGGGAGTGAATGATTTATGACCTATTGTCAATTTGTGCAGTAGTTATTCAAAAACACGGCTGGGTACGTGTGTACACCCAAACACTGAGATGGCATGAGTTCTGTGCAATCACAAGTGTGGCATACACACTGCATATGCAATTCTTTAAGCCTTTTGTAAACATGTATATGTTCCTTGTAATGTAGTGAAGTTATCAATTTGCAGTGTAAGTTTATTTTCAGCTTAACAGTTTCAAAACATGGGAAAAGTCAACTTAAATTATATAAAACAAAAATAAGAACCGCATTTATGTTCTTCATGACACCAGATTTTTTCCCCAAAAGTGCTATTTTTCTAAGGAACTTAAATAACTTTAAATTCACTCCTTAAAGTTATACAATGCAAACAAAGACAAGAAATATATTGAAACTCATGCATTTCTGTAGTGTTAATATATACTTTTCAAGAATCGAGAAAGAGAATCAACACAGCCTGCCAAGTTCTATGAAAACCCCCAGCCCATGGAATCAATTACAATATACAAGAATAGTAATTCACATTACAGAATTAGTTTGTACTTCTAACTCAGGTTCTATCACCAGCTATATGATGTTTCTGTACTCTCTCAAATAATTTCTACAGTTTTTCACTCTGATATTTTAACCCTTTCCAGTCTTTGAGATCACATAATGTAAGAAGCTGACCTGTATTCTCAATGAAAAAAAAAAACCTGACCTACCATGGTTTTTTTTTGTTTGTTTGTTTTGTTTTGTTTTGTTTTTTGTTGCTATTTTGGAATCTCCAGGCACTGACCAAGGTTTATAAATATCTTTTTTTCACCATTCAATTCAATTTGTTATGCCATGTATGTTAGTTCAGTTGTATTGCTTCTATTGAGCTCTTTTGTGGCAGAGCCATATTCACTAAAATGAGTAGAATCATGAAACCAGTACATCTGCTCAACACAGTTCCAGCAAAACTAAGTAGATATCTATAATCATCATTCTATCCCTAACTTCTGGGATTGGATCTCTGTGTGCTGCATTATTTGGGACATTCTGCATTATGATTCACTTTATATCTTTTCCTGAGAAAAATTGTCTGAGTCTTTTCAAGAATCTAAAATTAACTTTCTCTAACCACTATTTTAAAGTAGTCTTTACGCACTACTGATCATTAAGCACAGACAGATAAGCACATAGCTCAATGAAGCCTTTACCCTAGGAATTGTCTTGTGGTATCTGCCAGTGAGTGAATTTAAACAGTATAGTTAATGCAGAGCAAACAGAGATAAACTCTGACTAGCCAAGAGAATAGGTACAGATTTAAGATCTCTTTTCTGATAGGCTTAGAGGCCTCTGTTAATGTACTTTAAAATATGGTGTCTGACAGTATACATTCTTGAATGAGTAAAACTCAGTAAATAAAATAGATTGAATAAAATAAACTTTTCCAATACCTGTTAACATGATTTCTGAGTATATATATATATATATATATATATATATATATATATATATATCAGTCATGCTGTATCTAGAAGATGCCCTCTCCTTCGTGAGAAGAAACACCTCTGGAACTTAACAATCTTTCCAATTACTTTAGTTCAAGGATACATTAGTCATGAGGAGAGCATTTGAAATATATATTTATTTCAAATGTATATATTTCAACAAGTTTCTCTGGTGTTGTGGATCAATGAACTGACATCTTTTCAGTTCATATACTAAGGTAACAATTTGATTAAATATATTAAATTTTATTTTGTCTATGAACATAAATTTCAATTCATATTTCATCATATTTAATCAAATTTTACCTAAGACATTGTAAGGTTACCAGTGAATCAGGAAGACACATTAAATATTGTTTCAGAAGCAATAGTGTAATATCTGATGGTAAAGTAGTCAGACACCCTTTTTAGTTCTACTATCTTTGAGTATTCACAAAGGTAATTGCTTACATATTCACTAGCTCTTCAAAATGTACCTTAACTATTACAGCTTGCAAAGTAGTTTTACTAGATTAAAAGTGTAATTAACCAAGAAGTCGTTGGGGATTATAATTTTAATTATTTTATCTTTTTAATTTGATTTATTCTTTGAAATTTTGTACAATTATAAATTGGATCTTGATTATATCTACTGTCACTTCATATCCAGTCTCCCCTTAGGACATTTTCCTTCGACCTTCCTGCCCTCTTTTTATAGTAAATACATTATTTATGTACAAATACCAACTACTCAATTAGTGCTGTTCATATACATTTGTGGTATTATGACCCAGAACAAAGCTAACAACACTTTCAATCTTGTAATGATATAGAAGATATTGAGACAGAGTTTTTGAAGAGAAGATGCAAGCACTTAAAACTAAAGGTTTATTGTAATTCAGAGAATTCTCAAATCCTATCTTGAGACACAGATTTGGAGGAAGTAAGCTGGATCCCAAGAAGTCTCTATAACCCCACACTAAATTATACTTTACGTGAATTTCTACATTGGTTTTTAAGTGATAGAAGCACACTTGTTATACTTAACTCTTGTGTCTTTCTTTCCTGTACATCTAGTCAGAAGTCATATTTGCAGGAAAATAAAGCATTTTATAAAGTAGTCAATGGATATAATTAAATTGGCTAGGGTGAATTTTGGAAATATCTTAAAAGTTATTGGACTTGAGTACATAATGACACACTCACAGAGAATAACATTGTGGGGACATCATGGGTGAAATAGAGGAGGTCTCTCGCTAATCTGATTTGGAAAGAAGCCAGCAGGCATTTATTAGTTATTGCATCTGTGTCATTTTCATCTGCCAGACAGTCACAGAAATTATTTTAAAATAACCCTTTTCTTTTGTATGATACAGAACAATTAGGAAAATTCATGTGATAGTAGAAATTATAGCTACACTAGTTGACTATAATCATTAGACAAAAGTTAAGTACTAACAATTTATTTATACGACATAGTTTATTAGAGTATAGATCACTTTGTACATATTTGTCATGACAAGTTTACAAGTCTAACAATGCTTAGTCCATTCTGTCCTCACAAAATGTCAAGTAGTTGACATGATTCCACTCTTTGGGACAGGTTCTGCATTATACCTAAATATAGGTGAGGTACATTATGATTTTGCTTAATCTGTTTCTATGTTCTGTTTACATCAAGTGTTAGAAGACTTTTCTCTTAGAAATGAAATTATCGTATCAGTGGAAAGGACAAAAAGTCATTTTTCTCCATACACAAGACCTATCTTTTGAGAATAGATCCTTAAAATTATCTGAGATACACTGTCACTTTCAGTGTTTATGGAAATCATTATGACAATAAAGATACTTAGGTTCCATAAGGTCTACCAGGTATTCTCCACAAACATGTATCAGTTATCACTCACATTCTAAAATTGCATCCCAGAGTGCATAAATGAAATCAACAGAGTAGGAAACAGAGTCTCAAGTTGTGGATCACACAAAAATATCAAGGGTTATTTCAGATAAAGGAAAACTTCCCTACAAGAGCAAAGAAATAGTAAAAAAGCAAAAAAAGGAAAAACACAGAAAGTAGCATATACAGAGGAAAATTTTTCAGGGAATCAAAAAAATAAGCCGCCAGTATTCTGTAATTGCACACTGAATGCCATAGCATCTGTAATAGTCAGGGTTATCTAGAATCACAGAACTTATGGAATGTCTCTCAGTATTGAGGATATTTATTGTGATGACTTGCAGTCTGTAGTCCAACTATCCCAACAACAGTCAGCTGTGAATGGGAAGTCCAAGAATCTAGTAGTTACTCAGTTTCACAGGGCTAGTTGTTTCAGCTGGTTTTCTGTAGAAGTAGATGCTAACAGATGTGCTGGCAAGTAAATGCAAGCAGGCAAAGAGGAGAAAATCTTCTTTTTTACAATGTCCTTATGTAGGACTCCAGCAGAAGCTCTGGCCCAGATTCAAATGTGTACTGCCATCCCTGGATCTGGGACTTGCTTTTTCCTAGTCTGACCTTGAACTCGGAGATCTCCTTGCCCTAATCTCCTGGGAATAAAGGCATGTACTACCTTGCCTGGACCTAAGATTTTCATGACCACTATGCCTCAAGATTTCCATGCCAAGGTCCAGGTCAGAACGTTGTGTTTTCCAACCTCAAGATCTGCATCGCAGGTGAGCCCTCCAATTCTGGATTGTAGTCATTCCAGATATAATCAAGTTGACGACAAGGAATAGTCATTACAGCATCCATAGAGTTGGTATCTCTATTAAAACACCCATTATTATTGTGCATCTCTACTATGTCTATATATTTTGAAGTATAGAAAACTAATTTCTGTGGCATAGAACCTGAAAAGAAAATAAGACTTTGGCTGATCTCCATATCTCACTTCCGTGATTCAGGCAGCACATATTTAGGGGATTTTACTTGTATAGTTAGAGCTTCAGAATCTTTCTCACCCCATTTGTCTCATAATTTTCTCATGTAAAATTAAGTAGAAAATTAAAATCCACCATGATTTGTGGATATTTATCTTTTCTGTATGATTATATTTAAAAGCTAGGCCACATTTTATCTTTTAATTCAAATCATTGTTTTAATAATACACCACGATATAAAATGTGAAGTTATACATAAATGTGGTGATTCTCTTTTTCTTTAGACAGTGTGCTGGCCTGATTCGAAAATTGGCACCATCTGTAAATGTCTGACCAGAGTGAATCTCAATTGTAGAATTGCACCAATCAGACAGTCATATGGATATTTCTGAAGTATGATTTCTTTTTATGTTAACATTTATGTTATTTTTAAATTATAATATACTTACAAGAGTCTCTCCCTCTCTCCTTTGCTCTGTACAAATGCTTCCATAAGGTCTTCGTTGTTTTCAGTCAAACTCATGCCAGTATTTTAATCATGGTTTGTTGCAGGCATCAGGCTCTCTATCAATAGATAGATAGATAGATAGATAGATAGATAGATAGATAGATAGATAGATAGATATGGTGGTTTTTAGGGATGATTGTTTGGATAACTACTTATTATGTTCTTTCCTGAGAAGACTATTTCACCTAACAGTCCTCATTTTCCTGTAGTTCTTTTGTACAGTTGAAAACTTGCTCATATCTGCCACTGCTGTCCTTGCTATGCTGATGTTAACATAGTCATGCTGGTGAGACTTTACAGATGTAGATAACGACAATATGAGTAGCCAATCTTAGAGCTAGTTTCACAATCCTTTGAATTTTGCATGCATTCTACTCTGTACATATAGGAGATATATTTTTTAATCTCTTCTGGTAAGGGACTCCACAGAAATATATTTTGGTTTGTTCTATGTTTTAGTAATGTTTCATGTGTGTTGCACATACATGATTTACTGAGGGAAGAGGACAACAGTTAAATCTGAGGATATAGTGCAGTGAGTCTCCAGTGAAGAACAAGATGTTACTTTTGTCTTTCTGGATCTGAGTAAGATCACTCCTGATATTGTTGTGCCTAGATTGTAAAAACCCCAAGAAGACCATCAGGAATCACAACCCTATGTGATCACATGAGGTTCTTTATTCAAGCTCAAGCTTGGGCCACCAACCTTTCTGATGTTACAGGAAAGAGAGTGAACCCCCAGGTCCAAGTGAAGGATGCTTATAAAGGAAAAATCCCAGCCAGGGATTTCCAAGCCTTGGCATTACTTTAGAGGGTAAAGGAACCCTGTCCTTCAAACCTGACAACATTTGTTCAGAAAGTGGGGCAGAACAATGCAACTGGATAGAGATCTTCCTGTCCTGGGAAAAGTAACATTGCACTAACAGAAGCTAGTGTATTTTTACAAACTTGTCATAGCTGTCTGGGAACACTTAATGACCTCTTTTTCATAGTTCAGAAGTGGGCTTTTATCACTTTGAGGGTATTAGCTCCTGCATCCTTCAAGGGCAGGGGCCATCTGCACGGGAGAAGTGCTGGTTATTAATCGAGGGAGGATGGGAATATTGTCACAAAAGAAGGAGTGCAATATGCTGGCATCAGGCTCTACTGCCTTTTTCTGCCCTCTCCAAGGGCCAGAGGCATCTATATTGGAATAAGGGGTTAACAGATTGCAATTGATCTGGGAAGGGAGTGATAACTGCTCTGGCTTCTTGCAGGGGCAGGAGAGTGCAGGAGACAGGGGCAGGTTTCCTGTGTCTCTTCAATATGGCCTTTTCTAATTATTTTTGTTTATCTAGGTATTCTAACATTTGTTGTCAGATTATTGTTTGTTTATTTGTGGGTTTGTGTGCACATGAATGTGTGTGCATGTATAGTTTTGATTATTATTTTTTCTATATTTCTTGTTTTTTAAAAGATTTTTTAAATGTATTCTTTAATTTATTTTACAGTCCAGATTTTATCCACCCCCCCAACCTGGTCCATCCACTGACTGCAACACATACCATATCTCCTCCCTCTGTCTCCAAGAGGATGACCCCATGCCCCACTCATCACCCCACCAGATCTCATCACTCCCTGGGGCCCCAAGTCTCTAGAGGGTTAGGTGTATCTTCTCTGACTGAGTTCAGATGGGAAGTCATCTGCTGTATATCTTTATGGGCATCTTATCAGCTGGTGTATGCTGTCTGGTTGGTGGTTCAGTGTCTGAGAGATCCTAGGGGTTCAGATTAGTTGAACCTGCTGGTCTTCCTGTAAGGTATCCCTCCACTTCAGCATTTTCCAGCTTTTCCCTAATTCAACCATAGTGGTCACCAGCTTCTGTCCATTTATTTAGTGTAAGAATCTTCATTTGACTCTTTCATCTGCTTGTTGGACCTTTTGGAAGGTAGTCATGATAGGCTTATTTTTATAAGCATATTATGATCATCAGTATTAGTGTCAGGCCTTGGAGGCTCCCCCTGAGCTGGATTCTACTTTGGTCTACTCCCTGGACATCCCTTTCCTCAGGCTTTTCTCCATTTTCATCCCTGCAGTTCTTTTACAGGAATAATTATGGAGTGGAAGTTCTGCTTAATGTGTGAAGTCTGTATTCTGAATGGTGGGTCTGGGACAAGAGCACCATCAAACAGGTGAGGATGTAGTCTATGGGAAATAATTGATTTACCCCAGGCTGACATGACATCCATGAGAGGGGCATTATGTTTAATAAGAGAATTATAATAATAAAAGGATTTGAGGTTTGTGTCTTCAGTATTGGCCTCTAACAGAGTAGGTAAATGGTATAATTCTAAATGAAAAACTAGAGATGATAAGTTGTGTTTTGTAACCCTAGAAGACAAAAAGAGGAATCAATTTTAGATTACATAAATTATGTAAAGTACCTTTGAGATCCTAAAATCTTTAGGTCATTTATGAGTCAAATAATTAGGAGGAGGAGAAGGAGGAGGAGGAAAAAGAGGAGGAGAAAGAGGAGAAGGAAGAGAAGGAGGAGGAAAAGAAGGAGGAAGATGAGAAAGGAGATGAAGAAGTGAGAAGAAGAAGGAAGAAGAGGAGGAGGGGAAGGAAGAGGAGGAGGAGAAGGAGAAGGAGAAAAAAAGAGGAGGAGAAGAAGAAAAGTACCAAGGAGAAGAAGAAACTTAAAGAATGAAGATAGACTGAAAAAATACTCTGAGGATCTCAAATATATGCTGAAAAAAGTGGAGCTGTCCAAGAAAAAGGTCATACATGCTGACCTTGGATCAACAAATTATCTCACTAATCCAAAATCGTTGATAATAAATTTTCTGAAATTAAAGGACAAAACAAAGATCTTCACACAGATATAGCCTCATATTTCTCCTAAAGAAACAAACACCATGGATTAGGGTGATACTGTTATAAGAGGTATGAGAAATAGCTTCTCATAGCCAATAGAAGTAGTCATGGATATCAACAGGTATAAGTTAATAACTTGAGAACAGACTTATTTTCTGAATTTATGAGTTATTCAATTTATTGTTCATTCCAGAGATTTTGGAGATAATCTATCAGAAGAGTACCTTGTTTCTTTATTCAATTTAAAGACAAGGACACATCCTTTTTTTATTTTATATTTTAAGAATTTCACTGCATTGCACGTAGAATCACTAGTACAATGCAGAGCATGTAGAGGCTGGGAAAGCTGACAGGAGGAACAAGGTTTTCCAAAAATACATTATTTATCTGGAGGAATGTGGTTGCTCTGTGATGCCTATCATGAAACATTGAGCAACAATGAATTTACATTTACATTCTGATGTGGCCAGCACATAGAACTTGCATTTCTGCTCCTTCTACTGTCTAATGACCCCTTGCACAGCAACATGAACAGCTTCAAGTATAAGATGTAGGTACTAAAGAAACAAAAAGAAAATAGCATGATCTAGCCAAGCAGGTGGAACCCACTATGAGTACAGTGGAAGATGGGAACTAGCAACTGGAAGATGAGCTGTTGTTAGAGCAAGAGAAACTTAAAGGAATGAAGATGGACTGAAAAAATACTCTGAGGATCTCAAAGATATGCAAAAAAGTGGAGCTGTCCAAGAAAAAGGTCATACATGATGAAGCTGATATAACTTCTCCAAAGAGATGCATACAGCTTGTTGAAGAGAAGTTGGATTATGCTTAAAAACATCTAGCCACAGCTCTGTAGAAGCTGGTGAGGGTAAGAAGGATTCAGAGAAGAGAGGGAGACATAAAAGGCATTGAAAGTTAAACCCAAACAGAAGAATAAAAGATGGAAATTCAAGAGATCAAAATGAAAGGGACCAAGAACATCATTGAAGATGCTAAGTCTCTTTAGGGTTAGGTACATCATGCTTAAAAATATCTCTCTTGAGAGAGAGAAAGAGAGACAGGCCATGTTTCTTAAAAAGAAAAGAAAAAGATTCCTAGAGCATAAGTAAACAGCCTATTGATGAACCATGCCTTCTATTTTCTATGTTCATATGAAGACAATTAAAAACTCCTCTCAATAAATGATTACTACAACCTGTATTAATAAAGCAAATATTTATACAATATGAATTTGGATGTTAGCTATCCATTTTTCACTCATGTGAAGCAGTAATAGTTGGTATTGCTTGAGAACCCACAAACATCTAGAGTTAATTTACTTATTAGTAATCACACTTGGGCCTCTTGTGATTTTAACACCAGTAGGGTTTCAGAGAGGATCTCTTATTGAATACTATCTTGTTCCATCAAATACGAGAAGAGTATTTCTTTAACCATTCAGAAGCATAATACTTTCTGAATTGTGAAATATGCCTTATGTCTTGGAGGTTCCAGAAAAACCTAGAAAACTGATTGTCACAATAGAAACAAGGGCATATGTCCTCTCCACACTTAGACAATGAAGAGTGGAACCAGATTATCTATAGCAAGAGTATTACTAAATGCTAAAATGTGATGCACCATGAGAAGAACTCTTAGAGTGCTGAGATGTTTCAAATGGAGAGTTTAGCTTATATTTTGTTTGAAATCCTGTTTCTGGGTCTCCAATTGGGTGTCCAAAGACACTTAGGTCCATGGAGATGTTGCTGAAGATGATCATACTCAGGTGTAGCTGGAATTGGGATTTACATGCCTTAATAATTGTTTGCATTTCATTTACATTTCATTATCAACTATATGGATTTCTTTTTAATCCTTTCTTGTTTTTTTTCTGCTTCCTTCCTTTCTGTTTCATTATATCTTTATCTTTTCCATTGCAGCACTTTCTATTTTTTACTTTTTTTCTATTTGATTCACTCTTCCCAAAACACCTTCATCAAACTGGAACAAGACCCAGTGTGTTGAGATGGAGAGGACTGCCATATAAGCTGAATTCCTATTTGGTTCCTGGATTTTGTACAGTTTTCCCATTGTTCTTCTATTTAAAATGACTAAACAATTGGCCTCAGCAAATAAGACCCTCAAGGTCTGTCACACTAGCATAGCTGTTGTCAATTTGTTCCATTTACACCAGCTACTTCAGGTTGTTGTAACATGCCTGTCAGTCATTGTCACAGAAAAATAAATTGATTGAGAGCAGGGACATAGTGACTTCATATCCTTTTATGTTCTCTATGTTACAAGGTTTGTTAATCTTAAGAAATTCCACAACCATAAACTTCATGTAGCATCCATCAAATTAAAGGTCAGTATGAATTGTTATGTCTAAAATAGCTTGAGTCAGGGCTGACCAGCAGCCAGAGCTTCTAGAACCTGGATATGAGCTCATTATGTGTTTTGTGGTTATGACATTTATATGCTGGCCCTGAGAAATGTTCAGGGATGTATTTTTGGCCTCCCGAGTCTTATCTACGTCCCTGAGCAATTAGTCTCAGAGTATTCCTTCAACAAATTACCTCTATCTGACAGAAATATATGTTGCATGTTTTTTGGGGCCACGCCTGGACCTTTTGTTCATAGTGGAAATTTCCAAAAATGATAATGTAGATATAGTAATGGGGTTTCTATTTTTGGACCTCTAAGTATAGGGAAGGTATTGGAAGTTAGCAGTGATATGAGAAGGGTTGATATGAGTATGCACTTAGTCCTGTAAAATAAGGGAGCCATGTGTGGAAACAGGAAAGAGATGAGTTTACATCGCTAGTCATTATAAATTTTGAGTGAACAGAGAACAGAAAGTTCCTTAATGGGGACTTCCTGGAGAAAGCGGGAGCTGAATGAAGTTGTGACTATTCTGAATCTTTAGATAAGATAATAGAAAAAGGCATAGATTGAAAATAGTTCCTTATAGCACACAGCAAACATAAGGGAATAGCAACTTTCCCCATGTCTTATTATATATGAGGGAACGTTGACAAAACTACTCCATTTCACAGCAGTAAGTGTTGTGCTTGCCCACTAGGCAATGAGATTATTAGCTCTCCAAAATCAACTAGAGTGTCCAGGTCCACTATCCTTCACAGCATCACACAGACCCCAATTTTCCTAGTGTGTGCTTGTTTATTTTTTGTCACCAAATGTTTCCCAAATCTTGTGTTTGCCTACATTGCCAGGAGAAAGGACTGCATGGCAGTATACAAAGTTTGTACCACTTTGGGTGAGTGTAAATATTGGAGAAGATTTTATTTGCGGTGGAGTGTTGCCATGTCATAATGTGCATTAGAAGTGAGAGAAAAACTTGTATGCTTCAGGGTTTTTGTTGTTGTTGTTGTTTGTTTTTTTGTTTTTGGGTTTTTTTGGTTTTTTTGTTTGTTTGTTTTTTGTTTTTCTTTACTGTGTAGAACCTGGGGATCAAATTATTGGCATTGGGCTCTGTGGCAGGCAACTTTACTTTCTGAATCATCTTCTTGTCCCAGTGCACTAGTCAAGACCTCACCTAGAATCACCACTGAGTTCTACAGAAGCATGAGTAGCAGGGGCTAGCCTCCAGCAAGCTTCAGTCTATAAATATGTTGTCCAAAACTGTACATAGCTCACTGTTGTATGATATTTGATCACACTGTGAACACTGAAATTGTGTAATTTACTGGAAAACAATACTCTTTTGGATTATAGTGTAACTCAGCCCTTTGCACACACCTTTAATCCCTTTAGTGTGCACCAAATACTGGATCTGACACTACCTTTCATGAACCCAGCAAATGAGATGGATACAATAGAATGACACAACATGGAATACTGCACAGTTACCTCATATATTCTCTGTCCACAGTCACTGCTCATTCATAAAGTTCCTGAGCTGGTGTTTCCTTAGAACCTTCACTCCCAACATTACAGCATGTTTGTAATGGCAAGTAAAACTTCATGTTATCAAACAGTAATGTAAAGACCAGTACTGTATCACTTGTTAAATATGTAAGAGTACTGATGGCAAAAATCTTGTGATAGCAACCACTTAACAATGGGCTATAATTAAGGACCAGTCCATGAAATTTAACACAAATTATCAACCCTTGGCTAACACAGAGCCAAAAACTAGATGTTCCCTGGATGTAAGGGAAAAGAAAATAATTGTCTAAAAATGAAAATAAAAATGATAAAGTGACTCCTAAAGTTATTCTCTTAGATACACATAGATCAGTACCTTATTCGGCTTTGAACAGAGAAATTTTCTGTAGCATATGGGAAGAAATGTAGAAACTCTCAGCCTGATGCTACATTTGAGGTGAGAGACTTTGGAATATTCAGCCCTAAATGTGAGGTATCCATTAACTCCCTCCTCTCAGAGTTCAAGCAACCCCTTATAAGAGCAGACAGAGACTTAACAACTGAAATGTAATTTATACCTGGTGGCATTGGGAAAATCAGTTTTCTCCAATACACTGACACTAGGTAAATCAGCCATTGCAAAATAGGCCTCATGCTTAGGAGTAATTGGTCAACATAAAATGGATTCCTCAACATTTTTTTTGTTTGTTTATTCATTTTGTTCTTTGAGGTGTGGATGAGCTTTAATTTGATTACAGTTTCATGGGCTTTTTGACATGGTTTTATTTTGTTTTCTTGTTTTATAAGTTTTTGTGTTATAATGGATTTTGGTTTGTGTTTTTGAGAAAAAAAATAAAGTTGGTGGGTAGAAAAATTGAATTAGGAAGGATGTTTGAAAAGGGAATAAGATGATAAAAATATATTTAAATTTAAAAATCATTTTAAATAATAAAAGAAAAAACTGGAAAAAATGACAAAACAAAACAAACCCAAAAACAACAAAAGAAAAATGATCATATGAGATACGTTAATTGATTTTACCTTTCCCACTAGAAATTTAAGGGATGTTTTCACCCCTGTATGACCCCATTTCACTCAAATACTAAAACTAAATGTAGTCCATAAAATACATTATTTTATATAATTTTGAATTGATTTCATTATACTCATTCATACATGAGTACATTACTGGGGTAAAATTTAAATACATTTCTGTAACAGATAATTCACACCCAAATATGAACTAATTTGCTTTGGACCTAACATTTAGCCTGTTGTTGAGCATAAAAGGAACCATATCACATGCTCTAACTGCTTCTCACCTGAAATTAGGACCTTTTTTCAGGGCCTAATAACGCTGGAATACTGGTGAAAGACTAGGAGAAATTCAAGCAACCGTGCAGGGTGTTTTTCTGAAGCATCAGCCTGAATAGATAATGGTCAATCATATTACCTGGAAGTATTTTCAGCAGTAGTCAGTAAATCTGGAGCTCTCTATTTTATAGGACCACTTGAGGTTGGCATGATGTAGTTTGATTTGGAGCAATTTGTAATCCATAGCCAATTTCTCAATGGTGTCTGAGAGTTGAGTGCAAATCTGGTGAAAATGTTACAAACTAATACACAAAGAAAGTTAAGATGCTTAAAGGAAAATTTTTATCTTCTGAGGAATATGTATACATTTCGGGACTATTGTCTAGTAGTTGGGGTTGTAGAAGTAGTTCTAAGATTCAAGAAATCAAAGACAAGGAGAGGGGGAGGGGAAGGGAGAGGAAGAGAGAGAGAGAGAGAGAGAGAGAGAGAGAGAGAGAGAGAGAAGTCTCAGTTATTATCTAGAATATGTATGAACTATGACAAATAGGTCATGAATCTTGAAGGAAGTTTTACTTGTATATCTTTACAAAAAGCTATACAAGTTATTAAAAATATTATAGCATCACTACAGTTTATAATCTATACTTAAATCCTCATTATAGAAAAATAAGTTAATAATTGTTTATAGACAGCTGAGTAGCTTAACACATTTGTGGAAGCTCTGGCTTTGAGTTTAATGTAAGAGCACTCTTTCTTCTGTCCAGAAATATGGACATAGATTGAACAAACATTTTTCTTCTAAAACAGTGAGAAGGATTTTAGTCTATAGTTAAAAGACAGCCAAGATTGCTACCTGAAGTCAATTTCCTTGTCCTTGGCCTATGTCAGATTCCTTCCAAGCAGACAATTTCCTTGTCCTTGAGCACATTTGAAATGTAAATAAATAAAATATCAAATAAAAAAAAAAGACAGCCAAGAGAAATTTAGCATTTTTTTTGCTTTTGTCTATACTAGTAGTCAGTGATCTATCATCAGTGTATGAATAGCTTTGGTAGAAAAAATTGATTAACGTTGAAACTCTGAGCATTTGAAGTTTTCATATCATAACAAGATAGAAAGAAATCTATAATATTGATCATTTTTATGTACCTTGTATTATTTTTGTAGGCCTTTACAACTTGTTTTTACATATCTTAAAACATTTCTCAGACACACACAACTTAGGATTTTATATCTTCAGACCTTGATACCTTGCATACACATCCTTAAGTTACTCCTTAGCCCCTCTAAATTTATATGAATCTCAAATTTTCCCTCATACAATCATTTACCATATGACACAAGTGGTTACATACTGAAACCAGTCACTGCAAATCAAGCTCCTTTAAATAAAAAGTAAATAGTGAATTGTAATATTTTTGTTATAGTAGCATAATAACTTGAGTTTGTTTTTACATAAATTTAAAGCCTGGCAGAAAGATAGACCTGTCTGTGAATTTGCCTTTCTAGGAAAAGCAAGGACTGACTTTCACATATGAAACAGACTGAGCAGGCAGCTGATTATAAACTGAGAAAGGTACAGTAAGTGGTAAATATCAGGAAAAATCTGAAAAGAATAATTTGAACAGAAAGTATAAAGCAAATGTATTTTGGATCAATTCAAATGACAGAATATTTCCTACTCCCTGGATGATTACCCAAGGCATGGTAATCTTGATTGTTAGTAAAGTGGTAAGGTAAGGATAGATAGTTAAGACTTTAGTGTCTTGCTTGTAACAGTTTTTTTTTTTAATATGATGAAGTTTGTTGAAACACTTGTAGCTTAACAAAGTAAATAGGTACAAAGTGTCTAGGCAGATATAGTCAAGTAAGTCTCTGCTAGTCATAATTATCGAACTCTTACTTATCAAACATATGTTGTTGCTGATATAAAACATTCAAGAAGAATGGTACTGAACAAACTAAAGAAAGACATGAGTCTTTAGAAATACATGTCTAAAATCAGTTACTGGGCATGCCATATAGCCTTTGGAATATATAAAGTATAATCAAATATACTGCATTCAGCAACAGGTATTGTTTTTAATTCCTACTTTCATAAAACTTATTTTATGATTTTGTGCAAAACATATTTTTTGTTCTCAGCATAAGAATTGTCATTCAAAATTACAAATTAATCAAAACTATCTTGCAGAAGTATTATTGCCTCCTTGGTTTGAAAAGGAAATAGCAGAATGTTCAATAGGACTAAAAGGTTTTATCAACACTGCTTTTGTTGAAGAATATCTTCTAGTACCATTAGTAAGGCCATTAGTGAAGTCATATAGAATGTATTCTCATTAACATGAATAATTATGGCTGCCAGGGATCAGCCAAGATGTATCAGAACACAAGTTTTTTGTTATCCTAATTGGGTAATCAGCCAAGATGGTGACAAGTCATGTTTGTAGTTTATTCCAATATGAGCCTATTACACACATAATAACCCTTTAAAATTATCTATTCATAAATTTTAGTTTTTAAAAATTGTTTAGTTCATTTACTTTCCAAGGGTTGCCCCCCTTCCAGTTACTTCCCCAAGAGTTCTTCATTCTATCACTCCTCTCCTTTGCCTCTCAAACAGTGCTCCCTTACCTAACCCACTCAGCTCTCATCTCACCCATTACCTCCCACACCCCCCTTCCTTGGGCCAACAAATCTCTACAAGATTAGGTGCATCCTCTCCCACTGAGGCCCGACAAACTAATACTCTGCTATATATGTTCTAGGTGGACGCGGACCAGACCACGTATGCTCTCTGGTTGGGGGCTTAGTCTTTGGGAGTATCCATGGGTCCAAGTGAGTTGATGCTGTTGCTCTTCCTATGGGGTTGCCATTCACTTTTGCTCCTTCAGTCCTCCCCTTTACTCGTTCATAGGGGTCCCTGACCTCAATCTGATGGTTGGTTGTAAGTATCTGCATCTGTCTCAGTCACCTGCTGGTAGAGTTCTCAGAGCACAGCAATATCTGAAAGCAGAACATGACATCAAAAATAGTGTCAGGGATTGCAGCCCAGCTAAAGGATGGATTGCAAGTTGGGCCAGTTACCAGATGGTTTTTCCTTGTTCCTCTGCTCCATTTTTGTCCCTTCATTTTTTTCAGACAGAAACAATTCTGGGTCAAAAATTTTGAATGTAAGTTGGGGAACCCATGCCTCCACTGGGAGCCCTGTCTCAACCTTGTCATTTCAGGATCTTATCTCTACACTGTTATGCATTTACTCTTTCTAAGTGGGATTGAAGCATCCTCACAGGCCCAGCTTTTAAAGGCTAGAATTACAAAGAAAACTACCCATAAAATTTAAACAACCAATTCCTTGATAAATGTTTGTTAACTTTTCATTGGAGGTTTTATAGTTTTTTAACATATTTAATGACCTTACAAATATTGAGTTACAGAGAATGTACATAGTATTTTTACAAATCTTGAGAAAACAGAAAACAGTGTGACATGAGTAGCAGTAATCCCTATAGGAAATAGCATTTCTTAAAGATGATTTGGAAAAATATTGTTTCTTTTTTCCTAGGCTGAGTTATTTTACTCTCCTTTTTTGTCAGCATCAAGTGGCCAAAATGATGCAGGAGAAACTTCTCAATAAGCTTGTTTGTGCTGGGAGAATAGAGAGGCAAATCCCAACTACAGAACCTGCATTTAATAAACTAGAACAGCATAAAGAAATATTTAAACATTAGCCATAACTAAACATCGATTAATTCCTACAAAACTGAAAAGAGTATCCTAGGGAGAAACCAGAGAAAATGGGAGCAAATAACGCTCATACATGTTCCAGCTACAAGAGTGAACAGCAGTCAATAAAGCAGCAAAGTAAGAGAGAAAGACAGCAGCTCTCGTAGGAAGATAAAGAAAGATAAGAGATGTCTAAAATAAATTGTAGGAAGGAGATAAGATAAAACTCTAGCTAGTGAGGACACAACTAGGAGCAGCTCAGAAGCTCAGAATACATGACAACTTAGATAATTCCATGGTAACACCCATGGTACATGGGGAGACCCCTTGATGAGATTCAGTTTATCATGCCTACCTGTAACTGGAAAAGATTACTAGGGGCATGGAAATACAAACAAATGAGTATAAGAAACAAGGACACAGATCTGTGACTATCAAGACAAACAATATCCAGATAATGTCTGGATCCCAAAACAGCAATCTGTTATAGATTAACAAACTGAGAAAGCAACATTATTTTCTCAGTCAGTTTCTTTCACAGGCAGGCTACAACTTATGTTTATAAAGAAATTTAAAGTTGTTTTATCATTTATCTTAAAAAGTAATCGTATAAAAAATTTAAAACAATCATAAATCCAAATTCTTATATAAAAATGTCTTTTCTACTTTAATTCCTTAGCATGCACATATAATCAAAATCATTGTTTTTTTAAATCATAAAAGAAAACTGTGTGCAAAAAAAAATGCTCTTAGAAATTAATCATCCTCTCGATCCACAGATGAACTTTATCAAAAGAGGCAGGACATCTATTGTTGGTCTGAGTGCCGTTGTTCCTATTTCCTGACCTCAAA
Organism: Grammomys surdaster; assembly: GCF_004785775.1. Taxonomy (NCBI): domain Eukaryota; kingdom Metazoa; phylum Chordata; class Mammalia; order Rodentia; family Muridae; genus Grammomys; species Grammomys surdaster. The sequence continues at coordinate 109,688 of NW_021619765.1, read as the reverse complement.
AAATTCACTATATCAATCATTAAGACTGTGTTTTTCTGATCTTCAATTTGATCTATAAATTTATTACATCATAACCACTAACAAAAAATCTCATAACCTAAGTTTACTAACAGTCTATTTTTTGAAGTGCTTTCTAAGTGTGGAATGCATTGCTGACAATGTATGTATCTTAGCTTTTTCTGTGGGTGATAACTGAATCATTAATCATCACAAACAGCAATGCTTAAGAAAGATCAAGCAGTCTTACGGACAGTGCCAGTGATATTACCCATTAAGGGGCTAGTAGCTCCCTTCAAATTTTCATACAATCATTAGATTAATATGGATGTGAAGGCAACAACCACAACAGTATGAATTCCTCAGGACATTTAGTCACTGAGGTTCTGCCTCGCCAATGCTCACTCATCATAGTTGTGATCACTGCTGGGGGCCATTCCAGGAGATCTAAAGCTGTTTTGCTCTTCCTCTTGCAAGATCCTCAACACAGTACAGACCAGAAACCTGAATTTACTTTTTACTTTTTTAAAAGTATGACCTGGGTTTATATTACTTCCAGAGGCCCCAAATAGAGGTTTGAAAGTATATTTCTTTTAAAAGTTGTACAAAGTTAGTGTAGGCTGTCAATTCTTGGGGCTGAGAAACCCAGTATTGGTAGCCTCTCCCAGAACCAATAAAATAGCTATTACCCTTGCCTAGGTGCAGCCTCACATCAGTATTTGTCGTCCTTCTATACAGACATCTCACCTGCAAATGTTATGCATTACATTAAAAAATTTTTAAAAAACCCACTAACAATAATAAACCAAATCAATTAAAACAAAAACACTAGAGATAACTGAATAAGAAAAATCAAGTGCTTATGAAACACAAGAGGAAATTTCCCAAGAAACAGGAAGTAGCCTAGACCACCAAATTTTCAAGTTTTTAAGGCAACACACACACAATACTGTGTCATATAAATAAAGTCAGTTTTGCACATCATTAGTAAGGAGGTTTTTTTTTAAGTGGAGAGATAATTATAAACTGGTCAGGCAGTTAATTGTCAGTTAAGTCAGGGTCACAGTCTATAGAAATTTATGGATAGTTCAGATACCAATTTGTATCAGGAATATATGGGTAGTCTAGATCACAGTTTAACAATGGAATTTTAGCATTTACCATATCCTTAGGAGTACATTCATGACATGTCAGTATCCCAGTACACCAGAAATATTTCTCTTAAGCACATGATTAGGAACTACTGAAAATTGTATTACATAGATTTTTTTAAAGGATAGTATTTATATGTCATTAATTTATCACATTTCAAATGCAGAGACTAAACAGTCTGTTCCTATGTAAATAATTCTTTATAACATTTATTTCTGTTTCAGTATGCCACAGGGATATCATTGAGAACTAGATTTTATTATATTGTTTGTTAAATATATGTAACTGTAGATAGTATGTGTTTATCTGTGAGGACTCCATCCTTTCTGTGCATATGGAGGTCAGACAACCATTTTCAGGAATTGAGGGAAAAATCTAGTGTACTAGATCTCATCAGACATTATCAGGGTACTTCTTATAATTTAGTTTGGGTTATATTTGATTATCAAAACAGAATTCAAGAATCCATGTTATGTATTAACTCTTGTCTTATTCTGGCATAATCATTTACCTTGATTTGAAGAATGCTTATTTAATTTCTCTCTTATTGATCCAAGCTGTGCTGTTCATTATCATTGAATCCTTTGATCCTCTTCTGAAATACGCTGTGAATGAACAGACTCAGTATCTTGGACACTGAAGATTGAATTCATGAATCTAGATGAGCAGAAAATTATCTCACATGAAACCAAGGCCCCTAAAGCATTAAGACTACAGAGACTCCCACAGCTGACGGGAGTCTGCATAGTGTCAGTGACACAGATGACTCTGGAAAAGTATCCCACTTAAAAGGAACAGAGTGTCCAGTGAGAATGGTTTTTCACATCATGAGGTACTAACATTGAGATCAGATTTGCTGTTTTTTCATGGCCTTCTCAATTTGATGCTGGTTTTGTATATTTTTGTTTTATTTAATGCAAAAGAATGCTATATTTGGAAGCTCATGCATATCCATTGTCATTTTTTGAAAAACAAACAATAAATCCAAAAGAGAAGAGGGTGTTAGAAACCAAAAGAAGAAGGAAGGAAGGGAAAGGAAAGAAAGGGAGTTACGGGGGTACAAATTTGCGAGGAAGAGTGGACTATTGAGAAATAAGAATGCGGATGGAAGGTAACTGAAAAATGATGCGTGGTATGAAGGGGATCACAAGAAGTTTAAACATAATGATATGTTCAAATAATTTAAAAAAGTGAAAAAATAATAAAAACTGAACTAAATTTATCATATTCACTGTTCTACTTTAGAATTTGTAGTTGTAAAAATCCATTGACCAATATGAACATAGGGAAAAGAAGGTTATATCATCTTAAAATCCTAGAGTACAGGCTATCACTGAAGAATGTTAAGGCAGAAAACTGCAGGGAATCACTGAAGTGGTGACTATGGAGCTAAACTACTTACTGACGTGTTCTCTGTGGCTTACTAAACTATCTTTATTTTTTTATCAGAGGACCACCTGCCAAAAGGAAGCCACTCTCTAGAGAGGCAAGCAGAAAGCTTTCAGGGCAACATACTTGCCCTTGTGCATTGGAGGTTAAGTGGCACAGAATCAAGGCATAGACTCCAGGAGCAGTTAAGAAACACCACAGCAGATTCATCCAAAATTGCTGCAAACTCATTCAATTCCATCTACCCGCATCCCATGTGTCCCAAGAAAGCATCTCTTCTTTTTTTCTAAGATTTATTTATTTTTACTTATATGGGCATACTGCAGTTATCTTCAGACACACACCAGAAGAATGTATCAGATCCTACTACAGATGCTTGTGAGCCACCTTGTGGTTTCTGGGAATTGATCTCAGGATCTCTGGAAGAGTAATTAGTGCTCTTAACCACTGAACCATCCCTCCATCCTGAAAGCATCCCTTCTAAACAGCAGTTCTCAATTGACTGGCATTGTTTGCTTCAGCAATCCTTGGTCTCCCAGGCAGTGGTCAATTAGGTCCTCCTGCAGGGAATGCCTTTGGGGCTGTGTTGCCCCTGGCATTTAGGCAGAAGTTATCCCACTGTTCCTTATACATTTCCACCCTTTTGATTTTAGTTTTTGATACCCTACTGGGAGCCTAGGTGACATTGTCTTGACATTATTCACCCCACCTCAGAGGATTCTCAGTATAACAGATTGTGTCTGTCTTCAGTTGTCCTGTCTTTCAGGAACTTACCCATCATTGACCACCAGCCCTCAAAGAGCTATCACTCCAGAGGCAAGGGGAAGATGAGGAACAGTCCACACTGTGGTCTCATGGATCTCTGCCATCCAGGTTTTGATCACTTCCTTGTGGGGGTTGCAATCAATCTTTTTGAGAGCCATCAGCACCTGGAGGGTCACTGTATTTTTGGAGTGCTACCTCGAGTTATGCTGTGTGAGACACTTAAAAAAATATTAGTATGATAATTCCTCCCATCATACTATAAGTGACTATCCATGAGGGGTTGAACAGCCTCTTAATATTGTCCCACACTTTTCCACACTGGTGACATCTAGATACCCTTGTCATATTGAGGTTGGCTAGGTTCTCCCTAAATAGCACAGACAACTTAAGGAATTTGTCTGAACAGCTACCTTCAAGATATTGAGGCAACTGTTGTTGGCCTTCAGTGTTACGTACTTGGTTAAAGGGTTAGGCAGATTGAGTGAAATCTGGGATCACATGCTAATAGAGACATATCCTAAACAAATGCCAAGTCTTCTGCCATTAAGTCAGTCTGTTGCTGTAAAATGTGAATGACTTGATAAAGATGATGATTTAGTACTTCTTGTCCCTATATCACCTCAGTTGACTTAGAGTCAACAGCAATGACAGTCTCCACTGTAGTCGCTGTCTGTTTCAAGGCACCAGGAGCTGTTGTAACCCTGACAATGTGGTCAATCATTGCTTGAATGATGGCATCTGAAATGCCAAAATCCCCCTTTACTAGGTGTAAGTGTTGTAAATGAGTCTGACCCATCAGAGTGATAGCATGAAAATGAGTGAGATTTACCACAGGAATCCAAAGGGTGGTTGGTTCCCTCATCAGGATAGCCATCACTGAATACCTTATTCAGCAAGTGGTCATGAAATATTTTTCATTAAAACAGTTAAGGCTAACTCTAACAATGGAGGTAATGGTGACAGGAAAGAAAAAGAGAGGTTGGAAACAGAATGGGGTGACTTTCCAGCCAATCTGGATGCCAATGGTTACATTCAAGGGGGTAATTCTGCCAACAGATTTGCCAACAAGTTTGTATAAAAATATGACCCATTAAAGAGACAGTCACCTTTTAGGAGTGTAAGGGAGCATGAATCAAGACAATTAAAGGGGCCACATAAATTTCAATTGCTCATAATGGGGTCATATTGGGATCTAATGGGATCCTTGTTAACATAGGAAGTGATATTGGAAGCATCATGTGAGTTAACCTCTACATGTCAGGTGTGAGATTAGACGACAATATTGGGCATTCCCTGAATAATTTTATTCCTCGTGCAGGCTGGAAGTGCTCCTAAGGGATAGGAAGTTGCACAAAAGTGGGCATTTCAGGGACCCTTGTACAGTGAGGCCAGGGTGGACTTGTTATGCTTGGGGGATTCTTTGGGGATTTGTAATCAGTAAGACAATGTGAAGTACCATGCCTGACATGGTGCTATAGGTTATATTAATATGAAAGTCTCCCATGGTCATATTGTATAGGTGAATATAAGGGCCAATGGAAAAGACATTGGTGGTAAAGCAGAGAATTTCCTCAGTGGGTCAGATCCCTTCTAATCACTGCGTAGTAATAACTAAGTCCATGAAGGGCAAAAACAAATGCACATTGAAACAAAAAAAAAAAACAGGGTAGGCCAGGGAGTTAAGTGCCCCAGGCAAATAATTGGGGTGTTGCAGGGACACTAAAGCCCAGAGCTCATTGCCCCTCCCAGGATAAATAAAAATTTACAAAAACAGTATGTATATCTTGTCTCCACATCTGACCTTCTTCTGGCTTCTTCATTGCTCTCTGGTCTGCAGCTGGACAATATTTCTTGAGGGTACCCATAGTGGTACACTTGTGTCCTGAGGGAAAACACAAATGTAACTTCACCCCCTTGTCAGGAGCAGAGCAGAACATCATCCCCTTGTCAGAAGCACATCAATCAGTTGCCATTGAAAGGTTATTGTGTCCCTTCATCTAACCAATAAGAGAGGAGTGTGCCTCAGCCAAAATGCTCAGTGTTTGTAAACAGAGTCCATTCCTTTCACTTTAAAGGAGAAAAATTTAACATGGAACAGAACATCCACCAATGCTAGGTGTGAATCTCCTTAGGATTCTGGGAAGGTGATCTGAGCAAGTGCTCCCTTCAAGGAGAGATATACTCTTTCTAAGATTTCTTGGCCTTGAGGCTTATAGGGTATCCCAGAGGAGTGACTGATCCTGAAGAGGATAAGAAAGTGCTGAACTGCAGAGATGAGTAAACAGGCACATTGTCATTCTTAAGTGCCTAAGGCACTCTTATTACCAGAATTGCTGATTTCATGAGCTTAATAGCCTGAAAGGGCTTTTAACCTGCTATGGCCACTATGTACATGAAGGCAAAGTAAGTATCTACCAAAACATGTACATACCTAAGATTACCAAAGGCTGGATAATAGGTGACATCCATTTGCCAGATTTCATTGTGGAGTAGACATATAAGGTTAACTTCTGGTCTACCAAAAGTCCCCAGTGATGCAAGAGTATGCATGTTGCACAGGACCTGGCAAAATGTTTACTGTGTGACATAGGAAATTCTGGCAAGAGTTTATGTAAATTCAGAAGAGAAAAGTGAACTTGCTGGTGTAACTTTCTAGCTTGTCATAGCAATTTCATGCCTACAGCTATAATCAGCAAGTCAGTTCCCTCATTTCCTTCTGCTACTATCTCAGGCAATTTAAAATGAGATCCTATGTGTGAGATGAACCAGCGATGTGCCATATTCTTGAGAGCCTTCTGGAAAAATCACATGCAAACATGTATAGGGCTGTTTTGCTATTTAATAAAGGGGGACAGGGTAAGGATAGCTTATACTGCATATTGATTATATGAACACATATCAACTGGCTCCTGTTGGCAACACTCAAAATTTTTCAGAAATCCAAATAATTCACCTAGTTGCACTGAACCAGGATTAGGGAGAATGTGACTTGTATCCTTTACTCATTGTGTTTGGAAAAAAAAAACCTATATCTAGCTTTATTAGCATCAGAAAAGCCCATAGTTGCCTTGAGACTGGGGCAAGGCATAGGTATGCTATGATGTTTAACTGTAATTGACACCTGGAACATAGCAGTAAGATGCTTCTCTGGTGGCATGTGATTATCCAAGAAGCCTATGAACCCTGCCACCATTTCCGGAAAGCTGATGAAATTGAGAATATTGAAAGGAGAATGGTAGAATTATTTTGTCTGGTTAGCTATCTTCAGTTTTTCTAAGCCTTTCACCTTAAGGGCAAAGCAGAAGACAATCTCAAACTTTGATGTAAGTTAAGGAAATTAGAATGGGCCTGATGCAACCACATATGAGTCCCATTCTGCCATAACACTCCTAAAAGCCCCTTATGGGATCACAGAATTATGGCAAGGAGGGATTTCCCTGGATCATGTTTTTCCAGAGTGAATAAAGAAGGAAGCACCATAACATTCTGTAGAAGGCTGTTAGCCTCAGAAGTTAGTTTAGCCTTGGCAGTGGGGCTATTATGCCTCTCCAAGAGAAAAAAAGAGGTGCTTCATATCCTTGTTCAGAATAGACAGGAAAAGGTTTTAGCCAGTTAAGGTTCCACATAATTGTTGTAGTTCCACAAGATTCTTTTGCCATAGTGGAGAAGGCCTGGGTCTTAATCTTGTATTTTTTTTTTAAAGAAGTAGTAACAAAATCAAGTAAGGACAGAAGCTAGGCAAATATGTAGCTTCAACTGAAGTCTAACCATATGTTGTCTGCAGTAGATGGGCTTGAATAAGCACCATAATTTGCTATCAATTCCAAAAATCATGGTTAGTTGCTCAGTTATTTGTTCTCTTACAGTAGATCCATTCAAATATGTTGCTACCCTTACTAATCTTCCAAGTAGTAATGTATGAGCAATATATTTCAACCATTTACAAAGAGGAAAGTCAAAACATTAAGAAAATTTCCTTTAATTACCTTTATTTTCTTCTACCTTTAAAGAGCATGTTCAGTATTTTTAGTATCTATTATTAGAACATTTTCTCATTTCTCATCAACAACAGTATCAATTAAACAGACCACTCAGAGCTACTAGGGACAAAAAAAGAAGAAAAGATAAAAAGAAAAGAAATAGAAATAGAAAATCCCAGGAAGGCATATGGGGAACTTTGTGATTCTTTCTAGAAGCAACCTTCAAGTTGAGGTTTTCTAAGTTAAGCAACAATTGAGAGAACCCCCTTTGAAGATCAAGCAGGTTAGGGTGTGCAAGCATAATATCATCCACGTAATGTACTGCAATGGACATCCCTGGTGAATCCCTGTATGGGTTCAGCCTGATAAACAGTTGGTATATTTTTCATGCCCTGAGGCAAGGCTCACTGATATCTTTCACCTGGTTTATTTATATTAGCCTCCCATACTATGAAGGCAAAATAGCATCTATTCATGGAAGCCAGAAGGATCTGGAACAAGCAATTCTTAACATCTAGGCTCATCACATGGTACTTGGGGTGGGCTAGCACTAGGATTAGGCAGTCCCACTTGAATGTTCCCCAGTTTTTCCATACGTTCATTAATGGCTCGCAGATTCTGTAGAAGCCTATGTTTCCAAGACTTCTTTTTAATGACAAAAATTATTATTATAAAAAGTATTATATATGTAGGCCAAGGATTTCAAATGACCCAAGCTAATTGTTCCAAGACAAGTTCCTTGGGAGCAGAAAGCTTAGGTTCCAAAGTGACCCACTGGTACACTTAGATATCAGCTTCAGACAGCCAGGTTTATGTTCAGGTACTTTGATGTCAATTGGTGCTAGGTGGGCATTTGCCATTATAATTGGGTATTATCCCTTACTTTGTGACCTGTGTGGTCTAGTTGGTCATGTTGCATAACATCATCAAAAGAGGCATAATAAGGATAGCATACATGTCTTCCATAATATCTCTTTCCCAAAAGTTTCAAGAATCATCACCCATAACAGTTGTAAAAGATCCCTGATTGCCATCCAAGTACTGCCAAAAGACAGGATGGGTAGTCATTTTGGTGGCCTGGTGGCTTCCAACTCCTGTAACATAGGGACCAGATCAGAATCTCCAATGGGGGGACAACAACGATTATTTTTTTTGTTATTATAGTGACATCTGCCCCTGTGTCATGCAACCATTCACTGAGTATACTGTCTAAATGTACAGTTATCATCGTGGAGTTTAAAAACAATGGAAAGATCCAGAAGACTCTTGGATGAGCAAGGTTCCCTCTTACTGGTATGGTTGTGGAGTGAATCTTTTCAAGCTTAATTTGCCTTCCTTATTTTGAGAACAAAAATCTTTAGCCCAATGAAAACCTTTTTTATAAGGTATTGGGCCTAGCTGAGGGACAGTACTATATGAGGTGATCAGGCTTGCCACAACCCAAACAGATATGATGAACGGGCCCTTCAGAAGGAGGGTGCATCCTCTGGACATGCTCCATGAAGAAGGAATCAATGGAGGCAGTCAGGGCTGTAATGGGGCCCATGTAAGAGTCCAAATCACAAGTGGCCTCAACCCATTTATGGGTTTCATCATTCCTTATGGTTGCCACAACATTGTGAATGGGGGCATTATGGCCCTCCCATGCTAGCTGCTTGATGTACATATCTATGGGCCAGCATTGACCTGGCCTTTCACTGCCTCAGTCACAAGGAAATCCATGAAGGACTACCCAAACTGCTAGACAAGATTTTCAAAAGTAAGCAAAAGAATTCTTATGGGACAAGGCAAGATCCACAACCTGGTTAAAGTAAGCACGAAGTCCAATAGTGGCTTTAGTGGCCTAAGTGATGGGGTTAATATATGCCCCATGGTCAGTAAGCATGTCTAAAGTAATGCTAAGGTTATATTCCAAATTAATACTAGCTTGAATCTCAGCCAAGTCATAATATGCAGAACTCCATAATTGGTCTGGAGGTACATAGCCCATTTCTATAGTACATGGTCAAAATAAGGGGAATCTGGGCCAGGGTTTTAGGCAGCTTTCGTGATTAGTACAAGGTCTACCAGAGAGGTAAGAATCCAGGTCCTATTCTCCTAATCAGGGTCAAGATTGACAGGGAAAGCCTCAAGATGTACCTGAGGATAATGATTCCTCCACCCCTGGGGAAAGGCAGTCCAGCACAAGGGCCTGGGATTACAGGAGTGACTTCCAGAAGACAGTCACCCTAAATCACACCAGGGCTAAACTGAGAGTATCTCTGTAGGCAAAGGAGTGGAAGGACTAGTGATTGTGGGACCTGAGACATCAGGGTTAGATGACAGATGACTTGGAGCCTTAAAGCCAGAGAGCCGGAGCAGAGGCACCCTCTTCTTAATCTCTAAGGTCATCTTGATTTTCCAGAGATAGTGTGATGGTGTCAGTAATAGAAAGGTGAATGCTAGCCTGATCCTGACAGTTTTTGTTATGGGTGGCCACCACTTCCTCTGGGGAAGAATTCTAAAGAATGGCAATGACTGCAAAGAGGATGGGAACAAAGAACAATGGAGGGGTAATCCCAGACTGTACCTTACACTTGTGAGAAAGGAAGAGAATACACATCCAGAGGTCAAGGTCCCATATTCTCTGGCGATATCTAGAGGGCCAAAGTAGCAGCAGCATCACAGTATTGGTCCAGGTCATAAATTTTAACCTTGAGACCACATGTAACCAAAAGGGTTTGGAGTGTCTTAATCTGAGGTACTTGATGGTGGAGGGGAGGGAATCTATATCACTGAGAACAAAGGTTACATACAAAAGATATGACAGAACAGACAATGAAAATATAAGCAGGGGACCTCATCACATGTAATTCAAAGAGTTTTTGCCTGCATGGTGTTCCTGGGATGGAAAAAGCATTCTAGAACTGATCCCCAATACCATTGTTTGGGAGGCCAGCCCCTATGTCAAGTGTTGGGATGAGTCCAAGCTGAAAGTATAAGTGAGTAGCTAATAGAGATGAGTGGACAAAGACAAAGAAGAAATAAAATATTGCCACTGCACGCTCACCCAAACAAAGACAAAGAATAAAGAAAAGCTGGCCACCACACACTCATCCTCTAACAAAATTAGAAAGTATGACAGTCACTTGGTTAAACAGACAAAAAAAAGACAAAGACAGTAATGAGGTCCATTTGCTCACCTTAAAAGACCCACAACATAAAACACTAAGGGGGCAACTCACCAACCATGTAACTAAACAGGGCAGGACAGTAGTACCATGAGGAGAAGAAGAGAAGAACAGGTTGATCTGCAGCATAGTCCTTGCAACAACAAGAAAACAAACAAACAAGAAACCAAAAACAAAATCAAACAAAAACAAAAACTGAAATGAAAAACTAGCCCCCAGTAAAGGAGGTTCGCAAGCAGATGACAATGAAGTAGTCCATAGATCACATTGTGTGCCATATGCTGCCTGTGCCCTAGATATCCTGCTTCCAGATCATTCTTGTACTTGGGGGATGGAGTTGAGGTGGCACAGAATCAAGGAACAGACTCCAGGAGCAGGTGAGAAATGCCACAGCAATCTTGTCTGAACACTGGTGCAAGCTCCTTTTAATACTTCCACCCATGTCCCATTGGTCCCAAGAAAATATCCCTTCTAAATGGAAGTCTCTGATTGGCTATCCTTGTTTGCTTCAGAAATAATTGGTCTCTCAGGCAGTTCTCAATTAGGTCCTCCTGCAGGAGATCCCTTTGTAGCTGCATAGGCCCCCAGCATTTATGCAGAGGCAGCTGTGCTGTTCCATGTACACCATGGATATATATTTTGTAAGATATTTAAACACTACCTTGTCATATAGAATTTCATCTACCATACACAATAAAATCTCTAAGAATTGGATAATGGGTACATGGTGTAAGGTTCTGCTTGTTTATATAGGATAGTATTTATTAATTGAAAGAGATTTGTTATGGGAAACTTGACTGAATGTAGGTGTCAACTTTGAGACAAGCTCAAATTATGACAGCCACATGCAGAAAATTTCCAAATCTATTTTGTATACACAAGCATTCAGTCATGTTAGTACTGAACCATTGAACAAAGAGGTATGATTATCCCATACAAAAAAAGGAGGAGTCAGGGTTTGTGTCATACAGCTGACTCAAGGATTAGCTGTTCTCAATATGAGCAGGAACTATAGGAACTCTAGCTGTACAATTCTTCAAGCCATATTATCTTGTGGGAAAAGACCTTTACTGAACATACTTTGATCATTTACTATGGAGCAAAAGCAAGACTTTCCGTATCTATAAACCTTACTTAGACTGGCAGTGATGGTAGAGAAGCGAGGGGGGAAAGATTGCAGCATTGTTTTGAAACAGTGGAACCATTGGCATGATCATGATCATATCAGAAATGCTAATAATAGGATAGATTTTCTCTCTCCAACATGTCTTACTTTTTATTCTAACTTGGAAATTCAGTTTGTAACCTCAAGCTCAGACCAGTCTTAATTTGCTCTCATGTTCACCAACCATACCAAGTATAACAAGAAGAATAACATTAACAAGTTCTATGCAAAAAAATAAGAGAAATATTTTTTATCAAGTTTAATTGATAAATGCTTTGAAGCTTGCAATATTTTCTGGAGAAACCAATCTGATCACAAAATCTTTACACTTTTGGAATGGGTGGATGTAAATGGTTGCATTTTTGCTAAGTTAAAATATGATAGAGCAGGGAATAATCAATTCTAAATGATAAGGGCTACTTTTCAGAGGTGGAAGTTAGCTGCTTTGTTAAATAAGACACATGAGAACTCAAGGTTTCAGAATACTACTCCTCAAATACAATGATCCATTATTATGACAAGATTTAGAACAATGTGATTGATCTGCTGGGTGAAAAAGACAAGCAGGATAGCCTTTTCTCCTCACATATTCAGCTGCATTGACACAAATACAGGTTCACCAGAGTAGCATACAAGTTCATCAATATTTCCTCTGGGTCTATGCGCCAATTCTATCTTTCTTAGCTCTTCATCATTCTTGAGAAGCTCTTCAGTATCAGAAACTACATACTTTATTCATCCCAGCAATGTTAGAATGAGACAGACTTTGCCATACACTTGAGCACCAAAGCTGCTATGGTGAGATAGCACATGCTCATATTGCTCTGTGACATAGTGAGTCATAGTGAAACTCAGGAATGTTTGGCATTTTTCACACACACTATCAACATCCAAGGATGGACTGTGGAAATTGTTTCTCATCCATCTCAGTTTTATCCTAGCAGAAATAATTTGTTTTTTTTTTCTAATGGATTTATGTTATGGACCTTGTTATTGCCATTCTCATGTATACAACATACACTTCATACCAACACCCCCACACAAACATGCTCAGTGATTTCTTCACTCCCAATAACTACTCTTACTGCTTTGACATTGAATGCTCCTGTATTCACATTTGAACCTCTGAATCCTATTTTTTTCTCCTCAAGCATGAGGATTATCTGTGGAAATAAGGGAAACCAAGAAACAGGAGATGTACCAGCCCTTTTACAATTGTTAAAAATCTATTCCATGAAGAATATCTATGTGACAAATTGGCCTCATTCAGTAACCTTAAGATCTATGACAGCTTAAATCAGTAACGAGTGCTGACAGTATCTTAGCTATTTCTAGGATCATAGACAATTATGACTGTTAACATCCACTGCTGCCATCTGGTTTACACCTGTATAAGCTCCATGTATTATGCCACAGTCTCTGTGAACTCATATGTGGCTCAGTTTTTGTTGAATTTTGAAGTATTCGTTTCTTGGATGTCTTCCTGTCTCACAGGATATTACTACTTTTCTGTCTTCTTGTCTACAAAACTCACTGATGACTCAAGGCAGGTATTTAGTGGAGAAATGACTCAAGTTTTCTACCTCTCTGTATATTGTCCAGTTGTGGGTAATGTATTTATCCTCATCTACCAAAAGAAGTAGCTTCTCTGAAAATAGCCAAGCAAGTCTTTGACATATGAATATTGAAAATGTCACTAGGAGTCATTTTATTGTTGATTCCTTGGTACAGCAATAACATTAAATTTTCCTGTAGACTTATCATGGCTAGAATCCTTATAGCTACAGATAACAATGTTGACATTATCAATGACATGAGAGAAAATTTATTCACAGAGTGGGATCCTAAGGAAAGAAACTTGTGGTGGTTGTGTTAGTCGATTTTTCTCTTATTTTATGTCTCATTTATATAATGTTGTCTGAATTATAATAACTAATACACATGAATGCTTATAACATTTTTAAGTGGTAACAAATTACTCTTACTATTTTCCTAATTGATCTTTTTTTATTTTTGGATAAATCTTCTGATTTAGTAGTTGAGGCAAATGAATTACTTTGACAGTAAATTTTACAAAATAGTAAGAGTTGGTTTTAGTTACCTACAATGAATCTATAGGATTATGCGTATTTTATTCTCTTCTATTATGTATTAATAGCAGAAAATATTTCTAGGTTTTTACCTAACACATTCTAGACCAACAGGTCAATTGACCATTCATTTCTGTCCTAGGAAAATTTTAGTTTTCATTTATCACATTTAAAATCAAAGGATATATTTATTACAAGAATTGACACAAAATAGCATAATCTATATAGCACAATGTACTTTTATAATGATGAGAGAGATCAGTAAAAATTCACGTTAGTAGCATATTCACTAGTATTCAGTGCTTTACCTGTGTTGAAAAAAATTCTCAGTCTTTATAGTATTGCTCTAGAGACTTATGTCCTAAACGATCTTGTAAATCTCATGCCACAGTCAGCATAATTCTTGTTTAATGAGTAAATTTTTCAGTTAATTATTTAGTATTGAGGGACACTCAAAAGCTTGAATGTATCCTCCTATTCATATAAAATGAATTACTGTACAAATGTACATATCTCACAATTAGTGTTTTCCAAAATATTTTGATTTTCTTTTTATGATCCTGAGGTATGATCTCATTATTCTTCTCAAAAACTTAGGACGTGGTCCTCGCCTTTCTCATAAGAACGTTACACTCAGACCCAGAAGCATACCTAGATGGTAATAATATAGACGAAGGTGCTTTCTTTCTTTCTTTCTTTCTTTCTTTCTTTCTTTCTTTCTTTCTTTCCTTCTTTCCTTCTTTCCTTCTTTCCTTCTTTCCTTCTTTCCTTCTTTCCTTCTTTCCTTCTTTCCTTCTTTCTCTCTCTTTCTGTTTTCCTATTAATTTCTTTTGTGTTTATTATATTTGCTTTTTATTGTTTCATATGATTGCAAATTCATTTGCTGGATTTTTAAATCTAGATTATTTTTGTGCATGTCTTTTCTTTAAGGAGACATAACACAATATTTTTCAAACTAGAGATTGCTTATCTTTCTTACCATAGGGGGAAAACATATTTTATATTTTCTTCATGTATTGCTCTGAAGAGAATGTCCAGTAAATGTTCAGAGATCTGATATCAGCTTGTGTCCCTTCAGTTCTAACCTTGACAAAAGTACTGACCGTTTGAATGTTAGGTGTTTTGTTCCATAGACATTGATGAAATCCCTCTTTCATACATGGCATGATTTGTTGAATGTTTCCCCATGGCTATAGGTTGTTAAATAAAAGTAATAGTTTCATGTATTTATGTAAGGATTTGTATAGTCATTTTCACCATATTTTGCCATTGTTGCTACTCTTTGTTCTACTTAAACCCTACATTCCAAATCCCCTCACCACTTTATTTTCTTTTTGAATGATATTTTGACAATTTTATAGAATTATTATGCAGTAACACTAAATTTACCTAATTTCTATATCTCAAATTCCACACATTCCTGTATATACTACACTCCTCTTTTAAACTCATTAATTCTTCTTTTAAAATTATTGTTACACATGAACACACATAAAAAAAATGTATACTTTTGCATATGGACACCACTTCACAGTGGTGGGACCTGGGAAATTGAACTAATAAATGAGATATGCTAAAGTGTCATGCAGCATCCATCTTTATTTAGGTTATCCAACAGTTTATACTCTGAGGGTTAAGAAGGGTCACTGGAGTAAAGGCTTCATGAACTCAAGCTGTATACAATCATGAGAATAAGCTACATGTGGCAAAAAACGTGTTCTTAGAGGCATGTAGGTAGTTTGAACAACTTAAACACTAACAGCAAGCAACAAAAAGAAAGAGAGATCTCAATAAATACACTACTATACACTACACGTATGAGGAGTATGAAAGCATATTTAAGAACAGTTCTATATTCTGAAGAAATTAAATTCATAACACTCATGTTTTGGTTTGGTTTGGTTTGGTTTGGTTTGGTTTGGTTTGGTTTGGTTTGGTTTAGTTTGGCTGAATTTTTTTTATCCTGGTGTGATCTCATCAGCTCTCAAAATTCTACTAGTTATCTCCATTGTTTGATCCTCTTCGTCACTTTTATAAACATTGAAACAAATGATTAATTTTCAGGAAACATGAATAAGCATACCATGATACTGGATTTTTATTATTTACCCACAGTGATGAAATATAAATTATTGTGTAAAAGTTCATTTTTGTAAGATTTTATAAAGAAAACTATTCCAGGTAGTCCAGTGGCTAAGGTAAGACAATGACAATGACATAAGTCTACCATTTGACTCAACCACAGCCTGTCATCAGCACAAGTTCAGGGCCAAGCTTAGAAATATGGTGAGACCTTTGATTTTTTTTTAATTTCTGTCCTTTTTTATTTATTTTCTTTACATTTCCATCACTGTCCCACTTCGAGAATCCCTCCTCCACTTCTCCTCTAACAAGGTGGAATCTCTCCCTGGGCATATGCCCACGTCAGCATATCAAGTCTATGCCAGTCTAGACACATCTGCTCCCACTTAGGCCAGACAAGATAACCCAGCTAGTAGAATATATTCCACACAGGAAACAGCTTTTGGGATAGCCAACCTCCCCTGCAGTTGTTCAGAATTCACATCAAGACCTATCTGCAAATCTGCTACATATATGCTCAGGGGAAGGAAGGAAGAAGGCTAGGTCCAGCACATGTGCGTTCTTTGGTTGATGGTTCAGTCTCTAAGAGTCCAAGGGTTCAGGGTAGTCGACGTTGTTGGTCTTTCTGTGGAGTCCCTATC
This sequence comes from Grammomys surdaster, assembly GCF_004785775.1. Taxonomy (NCBI): domain Eukaryota; kingdom Metazoa; phylum Chordata; class Mammalia; order Rodentia; family Muridae; genus Grammomys; species Grammomys surdaster. The sequence continues at coordinate 93,257 of NW_021619765.1, read as the reverse complement.
CCCTTTGGTATCCTCAATCTTTCCCCCAAATCTTCCATAAGAGTTCCCAAGCTCCATCCACTGTTTGGCTATGGGTACTGGCATCTGTCAGAGTCTGTTGCTGGGTGAACAGCCATACTTGTTGTGGTAATTATTTAAATCAGCCTCTGGTTAAGGCTGACTATCTAAGCTGTGGCGGTCCTGTCTACCTCAGCCACCATGTTCTGTGGCCAGAGGTTACGTACGCACAGCAGCTAGAACCGGCCAGCCAGAAACAGCAGCCCTGCCACCCACTAGATGCCAGTGTGAGAGATGGCTCTGCCAATCTGCCACGCTGTCTCCACAAGGCAGGGCATTGCCCAGACCATTCCACCAACCATGTGGTCCCAGTAAGAGAATGAGACTCTAATTCTTATAGATTAATCAAAGGCTTTATATGTACGAGAGTTGTATCCCAGTTAGCTAACCTAATTATAACTTTATAAGTTGTTCCCCTCGAGTACTCTTCATACTTATGTGGTTCTCCATCCTCCTACATCTCTGTCCTCTCTAACTCCTCCTCTTCCTTTTATCCCTTCCTCTCCCAACTTCTCCTCTTCCTCTCCTTGCTCCTCCCACCTTAGCACCTCATACACATACTAGAAACCTTTAAGCAAGCATAATAGAGTACCATTAATAGTGTTAGTGATTGGTCCTTGCAATGTTCATCTGGCTATCTATCATGCACCTCTCCATACTTGATCCTGACCCTGACATGAATTAGGAGGTAACACTGATTTCATCGTGTCCTGTAAATTTGGGCATAACGTGCCTTTGTTTTCATTGAATTCTAAAAAGTCTTCAGTTTCTTTCTTTCCCTCCTGAATCAGAGATCATTGACTAGAGACTTGTTCAATTTCCATGAGTTTCTAGTCTTGCTTGTGTTTCTGTTGCTGAAGTCCAATATAATCCTTGGTGGCATGATAAGATACAAGACATTTTTTCAATTTTCTTGTACCTGTTCAGACTTTTTTATGACCAACTATATAGTCAGTTTTGGAAAAGAATCCACAAGATGCTGAAAAAGCATAAACTTTTTTTGGGTGAAATATTCTGTAGATGTCTGTTAGGTCCATTTAATTCATAATGTCTTTTAGTTTCTTTATTACTCTGTTAATTTTTGTTTGGATGACTCCCAAGGACCAGCCTCAACAATTTTGGAGCATTTGAGAAGGAGAGGATTGGATCAGTATCAAAAAAGAATTTCAGGCAGGTAAAAGCTGACAGGTGACTCATCGTTCTGAAGCTCCTCTCAGAGACAGCTTCAGGGTCTCTCTCTCTCTCTCTCTCTCTCTCTCTCTCTCTCTCTCTCTCGCTCTCGCTCTCTCTCGCTCTCGCTCTCTCTCGCTCTCTCTCGCTCTCTCTCGCTCTCTCTCGCTCTCTCTTGCTCTCTCTTTCGTTTTCACTCTCTCTCAGGTCCCCTCAGTCTTTAACTGGTTATATACTTCCTTGTTATACAATAATAAATAAGCAAAAGCATTTTCATTATTTTCTCAAACCCATTAATTTTCCTGAAACCCCCATGTACCTATATAACCAAAACACAAAATGGACACACAAAGTCACAAATTAGTGTCAATCAAAGCAAGTTATACCTTAACATTTGACTCCCAGGAAAGCCTCTAAATCACAGACTTTAGGACAGGAATTTGCAGTTACAGCAAACAGAAAGGCATTAAACAAATCAGAATAATATTTATATTTTAAGTATACTTTAGATTAGCAAAATATTTATTAATCTCATTTAAATGTCTATTTCTATAGTACTTTTCAAACTATTTTCTGTATGCAGTATTAATTTCTCTTGTAGCTTTCCCAGGACTCCTTCATAAGCACATATTCTATCTCTTAGAACTTATGCTTTAATTTCCTTAGGCAACAGAAGCCACGCAGACAAATAGGTATGTCCCAGTCTTCCCAAGAAGGTATGTTCACTAATCCAATGGAACACTCAAGTATAGCTCTTCTCTCCATCCTTTGTCATTTTTATTATACGTATATCTACCAGTTTTCTCAATAAAATTTTTGTATCAAACTTCCTATTGTTAGAGATTTCCCTTAATTGGGGCTCTCTCCATAGCTCACTAATCCAGTGGATCCCACTATTTTTTTCTCTCTCTTGTTTCTTGTATTTTCTATGCACATCCCTATTCTTGGTGACCTAGGTGCACTACTCCTTTTCCTTGGGATCTCCAATTCTCTTAACTACTAAAACTTAAGTTTTCTCAAAAACATTTCCTGGAACAACTTAATCATCATCATTTGGCTAAAATTTACAAGAGAACAGTAAAAGCAGTCACACACCACATATAGAACCCTTTGTTCTATTATGCTTAGGATGCCTGATAGATTGGCCATTCCAGAGCAGTTTGTTCCTATACATATGCAAGTCATTTTCTTCCCAAGTAATATCCTCAATTACTTTTCCGGAAATATTTAACAAAGTTGTATTTGAGGACACATATTGTATTGAAAAATGCTTAACAGACAAGCATACAAGAAAGAGCACTGCCATCTGTACACTGAAAAGCCTGAGACACACTATTCTGGTTGACGGAGTTCCCACAGCTGAAACTGAATCATTCAATCACATTCACAATCTTATTGCACCTGCAAGATGACCTGTCTATTAGTGAAAGTGGGATTTCGATGTTTTGTATATGGTTGGTCCAGGAAGTGGCACTATTTGGAGGTATAGCCTTGTTGGAATAGGTGTGACCTTGTTGGAGTAGGTATGTCACTGTGGGCATGGAATTTAAGACCTTAGCTCTAGCTGACTGGAAGTCAATATTCTGCTTGCACCCTTCAGATGAAGATGCAGAACTCTCAGCTCCCCCTGCTCCATGCCTGCCTGGATGCTACCATATTCCCACCTTGATGATAATGGATTGAACCTCTGAACCTGTATGCCAGCCCCAATTAAATGTTGTCCTTATAAAAGTTGCTTTTTCATGGTGTTCCTTCACAGCAGTAAAGCCATAAGACATGGATGTAGGCTTAGATTTTTCAAAACCTACTTTAGTAAGGGTTCTAAAATATTTTGACCTTTCCACTAGCCTACCCTCCAAAATTAGGGGAGAAAAGATGGTACAGAGGTAAAGGGCATATGGGCTTGTTTAGAAGTAGTTCTTTGGGGCAATTCCAATCTCTGTTATCAAGATACCAACAGCCCAGGTCAAGTGTCACCAAAGATGAGTCAGCAGCAGCAGAACAATCCAGAAAAAGAAGAAACAGCAAGGCCTCAGCCAAATCATCAAGAGTCAGTTGGAGCCACCAGAACCAGCTGGAAGGCATTAAAAGTTCTCTGCTGAGCTTTTCTCTACAAAGTAAATATCATTGAAAATGCAATACCAACAAAAGATTGCAAGCCTCACTAGGCTACTTCTTTTTCTCTGTCAGTTGGGTTCTTTTTATACTCCCTCCAAACATCACACATCTTCTCATGTGTTTTTCTTCAGCCAAGCATCACATGACTCTGCATCAGCATAGCATCACATGGGCATACTTCAGCAAACTATCACATCAGTCTGCATCACAGGACACAACCAGAAATTTCTACTTAACTTGGGTTTTGAAGTCGCCCACAACTAATGTGTGGAGTTCAATGTATGGTTTTAGCTTTAGCAATATTTCTTTTAGAAATGTGAATGACCTTATATTTGGTCATATTTTTATTTGGGGCATAGATGTTTCAAATTGAGATATCATTTTGGTGGATTTTTCCTTTGATGTGTTATGAAAAGTCCTTCCCTGTTTCTTTTGGTTAATTTTGGTTGAAGGTCTATTTTAGTAGATATTATAATGGCTACTCCAGCTTGCTTCTTGGGTCAATTAGCTTGGAAATTTGTTGCCATTCACTTAGGTAATGTCTTTCTCTTCTATTCCTATTATTCTATTATTATGCTTTATCAATGTATACCTGATTTCATGGATGTTTGCTGTCCAGAATTTTTAGATTTATTCTCTTTGACTGATGTATCAATTTCTTATATTCTATCTTCTGTACCTGAAATTTTTTTCTTCTATTGCTTATATTCTGTTGGTGATGCTTGCATATGTTGTTCCTATTCTCTTTGCTCGGTTTTTCATCTACAGGATTCCCTCAGTCTGTGTTTTCTTTATTGTTTTTATTTCCAGTTTCAAGTCTTGCACACTCTCATTTATTTCTTTCACCTCTTCAATTATGTTTTCCTGTATATCTTTAAGGGATTTATGTATTTCCTCTTTAAATAACTCTACCTGTTTGATCGTATTTTCCTGTATTTCTCTAAGAGATTTTTTTTTCATTTTGTACTTAAAGGCCTGTATCATACTCATAAGATTAGATTTCAGATCATTTTCTTGTGCTTCAGTTGAGTTATGACATCCATGGTTTTCTGTAGAAAGCTAGCTGAGCTCTGAGGGTTTTATATTGCTCTTGTTCTCTGTGTTCTTTGGAGGGCCTTTAGCCATTTTAATGACTTTGGTCCCTGGATTTTCCTACTGTAGTAAGTATGAGTAGTTGGCTTAATCTCTATGGTCCCGGTGTGGCAGGCCTCTAAAGGTTATTCATCGGCTCTATGGTTCCTGATTACCAGGTATGAATATTTTAGGATTTATTGGTCTGATGAATGTGGATTGGGCAGTGGTAGGAGAGTGGAAGTCCTACAGGGATATCAGACTTGTCAGGCCAACTTGAGGTGCCCCAGTGGGCTCAGTGGGCAGGAAAGACGGGTGGGGGGAAGGAATATAATCCATATGCTTCAGGATCAACAGATCTGATGAAGGTGGATGAAAAGGTGGTAAAATAATGACTTTTGTTACAGGATATCCAGAGTCATTTTGATATGAGATGATACAAATCTACTTGTCATCTGATTCCTGAGTATCATGTAATCTAGCAAATTATAAACATAGAAAATAATAGTAAAACAATGAAATCGTTGTGTTTCATACTCTGTCACCAAAAACACATATACAGGGTATGCCCAATACATTATTAAATTGATCAGAAAAATCTAAAGAGTAGCTTGAAAAGAGCTCTTTTGCTACTTTGTAGAACATAAGCCTGTATTTCCATTAATAGAAATACAAATATTATCTTGTCCTATCCAATTAAGATGTGATGTAATTCCCAATGAAATTTATATACAGTCCCTAATCTAGATAAATGAAAGAGTCCATCCTGGTTCTAAATGTCAGTCATAAACACAGTCATTAATAAACTTAATAGAATCTAGATCTATCCAATTTTCCAGTTAAACAATGAAGGAGGATGATAAGATTAATATAAAGATATAGAAGCACTCAGAGGAGGTATACAATCTAAGCAGACAACATCACCACAAAGTAATAATCAGGTGTTAATAATTGTAATAAACAAAATGCAAGAATATCCTTTTGTGTGCTCCCTTTCTAAATTGTTATGAGCTGTTGATTTAATCTTACATGTGCTTTTACAAATATGCCTTGGTCTTGATCATACGAAATGTCATTAAAATGATCTATATCCCATTATTTACAGAAAATTTCAAATTATTTGCTAATATAGGCTGGTCTGTTGCCATTTATTTTTTTTTTACAGAAATAGGTATTCCCATAGTAGCCAAATTTTGTACAAGAGAAGAAAATATTACAGAAACATTCTCTCTGAGGATTGAGTTATAACCCAAAGAAATTTAGAATTTATTCCAATGCAAATCTATAGGTAGTTTTGGAGGAACAAGAGAACTGTGAGTGACATCTTTTGTATTTTAAAAAAACAAAGAGAATCCAGGAATATGTTTGGTGGAGGCACATTAAGGTGTGGGGTGAAGGGGATGCCTCTGTGGGCCCATGCTGACCATGAGATCTTACAGTGTAGATTCAGCATGAGAAACTACTTAAGTTCAGTTAAAAGACAATCAAAGGAAACTTAAAATTTGAACTTGTGATTATACAGTTGAATAGTATATTGGAATGTTTTATTAGTATTAGGCTAATTTATAAGAACTCTATTGGTTAATGTTAGGACAATGGCATAGCAAGGAGAGGAAATATGAAGCATTTGGTCACTAAAAACTGTGTTTAGGTAAGAAATTAACAGAAAGTTACATCTGTGAAGGCTGACTTCTGAACTTGTGTATCATTTATTTTGAAATCTGTAAGAAATCTGGCAGTTTAGATAATTAATTAATTTACTATTGGGGAAATAAGATAGATTTACTTTGTGTAAGGAGCTACATTTGTTTTCTAGCTATCAAGATAGGGTTACTTTAGCTGTCAATATAGTCAGAAGTCAGGGAAGAATAAATTATAATCTAGGAGTTCTGTATTAATTAAAATGACAGATGTTCACCTACAGTCCACTACCTAAATAGATCCCAGGACCCTGTGGTCTCTATGACAACTTGAGAAGAGTCAGTCTGGCTGTCAAACCCAGAAGATGAATAGCTGCCCCCGCCCACCCGTGGAGTAGATACTTGAAATGAGAATTGACTCACATTGATTTAGGCAATATGAGACATTTGTTTCTCAAGGTATCTTATTTGCCCACAGTGTAGAATAAGGTCTGGCAGTGGGCAAGGCAATGGAGTGGTGATTCTCAGTGATTATCACAATCCATGTAAAATCTTGGGGCTGTGTTCATTACCTTCTCAGAGACCTTGTGCATGTGTGTGTGTGTGTGGGGGGTACTATTAGAATTTGCAAGTCTCTGTCATAAATTTAAACATTATTACACCTAGCAGATTTCTGACAAGATTGAGAGCAGGTCTACGGAGCATATCTGAATAAGACAACCTGTGTTTGTTTATTTACTTATTCAAGAATGTATTTTGCTAATAAAGAGCGCATTATAACTTAATGGCAGTAACAAAGATAAGGAGATAGGTATAGATATAGGTGTAGATGTAGATAGAGGGATAGAGAGATAGAGAGATAGAGAGATAGAGAGATTGAGATAGAGATTGAGATTGAGATAGAGATAGAATCTTTATTCTTTATACCGGTTAGCTGATGTGGACCAGAATGTAAAGAAACAAGAAAGATGGTAGCGGTGGCAGAGTCTGTATAGCAGCTTGGCTGAACTGAGTATCAGTCAGGGACAAGGTGCATCCAGGCCGGTTCAGGACTGAGCCACGGTCTGACCACACAGGCCCGTTTCCCAGATTGTGCTATGGAGTGGCTCAGGCAGTAGGGCAGCTGGGAGCAGATGGCTGCAGAAATGCTGGGCCCTGCCTAGGGGACCAGGTGCCAAGTGGACCAGTTGCAGGAGGCAAGGGTGGGTGTGACAGATGGCCACAGGAATGCAATGTCTCAGCAGAACAGCATCCCAGGCAAAACTCGAAAGCACAGGGGAGTGGGGCAAGAGCTGCTTTTCTGTGGTGGCAGAATCAAGGGGCGGAGCAGCACCAGCCCGCAGGGTTGAGCTTCCTCCTCTCAGCAGAAAGCTCATGCCCAATCCATTGGAATCCATGGTAAGTGGGGAAGGGAAGTGCCTCAAGTAGCATTTTTGTCTCCTAGCAACTCAAATTAGTCTAGGGGTCCAGGGAGTGAGCACACTCAAGGTTGTGCTAAAAAGGAAAATTGAGAAGGTAGGGGCAGTGGCAGATCAAAAGTGGGAAGAGTGCAAGAGTGCGGTGGGATAGGGTGGGTGGCCGCAGAAAAGTAGTGTCTCAGGACAATAGTGTTGCTGGCAGAACACTAAAATGCAGGGAATAAGGCAAGAGGTGATTTTCCTCTGTGGCTTCAGAATCAAGGGGTGGCAATCTAAGAGCAGAGCAAGAGCAGAACAAGTGGCAGAGAATGAGGGGAGAAGGGGGAAAGCCTACATATTGCTACCAAGAGTTGTTTTAAAAGTGCCAGTTAAGAGGCCATGTAGAGATATTGTTTGCTGGTTACTATGAATTACACCTAGAAATGTCCCAGTAGGTAGGGACAAGATGGTGAAGACCAACGCTTTGGATGAGAAAAGAGTTATAGATTACCCCTACCAGCATCCTGAGGATAAAATTAATAACTAGAGAACGACAGCCAGGTGAGATCACCAGGTCATCACACAGTTAACTTAGGGTCTGAGCTCGGTATCAGTGCGCTGAATGATGGTGGGAGAACTAGGCCTAGGATTTTGCAGCAGAGATAAAGGGGATCCTCAGAGGGGATGGGAAAATCTCAACCAAGGGAAAATATCCTAGAATGAAAAGTCAGTGAGAGGACCAGTCTTCAAGCCTGCATGTCTCTGACCTCAAAGACAGCACAGGGGTGGCTTCAAGCTTAACAATCCTCTCCTGAGAACAAGGAATGTTTACACTGACCAACGGGTAGGGAGCTTACCAGTTCTCTAAACTTTAGGTGGATAGGTCTAGTGAGAGATATCTCTCCATGCAGCAGTAGGGGATGTGGATATTAGAGGTTCTAAATCCGAGTCACTCGGCCCCAATTCTGTCTTTTATAAAAAAGACAAGAATGGAAGAAATATGTTGAGTGTTGGTATGGTAAGATGTGGGAAAGGGGGTGCCTCTGCAGGCCCATACTGAGGCATCCCTTTACCCTGAGGTACCAGCCACATGATGGCATAATATAGAATAGAATTTGTTCAGGGCATTGGGACAGGAATTGAGGCTAGTAGAGAGAGAAAGGCAGAAAAAGAGAAAGAGAGAGAAGAGGACTAGAGGCTGGCCATAAATGTGTGGAGAGAGAGGGCGGAGGGGAAAGAGGAGGGAGAGATAAAGGAGAAGGAACAAGAGGAGAAGAGAAGGGATCAAAAGTAAGAGAGAATAGAGTGAGGAGGAGCAAAGAACCCCTTTTATAGTGATTCAGACACACCTGGCTGTTGCCAGGTAACTGTAGAGTAAGGCAGAGACAAAATGTTACATTAGTGTGCAGATGTTCCTATACTAGAGAAGTAAAAGGAGGACAGATTAATACATCAGCTTGCTATAATTGTTGACTTCAGAACATACCCTGATATATTTTGAACAAGACAAATAAGGAAGGCAGGTAAGGTACAGTGTTAGTATTTTCTGGTAATTATAGTGTAAATAAATCTATTCCAAATGTTTGTCTTTTTGTGTTATAATACCTATAGTGTGTTTTTTTGTTGTTATTTGTTTGTTAATGAGTGTACTCTTACAACAAGTTAGGTGTAAAAAAGCTAATGTGTCCTTTGCCTTGATCATGAGACATTTAAGGGACAGCAGTCTGTTAAGGTCCTATGAGCAAGAGCCTTACCTGTACTTACCTGCATAAACCCAGGTATCTACCAATGCAGAGATCAAAATCCTGAAAACTGTATATAGGAGTTTTCTTCAGATTTCTGGGCAATTAAACTTTGCAGTTTCTTTCAAGTTGCTAAGTCATGATTATGTAGTTTTTTTTTCACTAACTACATTCACTCCACATTCAATTCCAAAGCTCATATATGTTTTGAAATCTAAAACTAGAGTTCTCTGAATAGCTGAGAGCAGACACAAATGTTTCTGAAGATCAGGATGACTCACTTTCTATTGTAACTAAATATTCTGTGGTTTCTATGATCCCATTTTTGTGCTTGTAAAGATGAACTGGAAAAAGACACAGTTAGAGAATATATAAGTTGTACGGATTAAACTTTCATTGCTCCTTTGAATGTAAAGAACAGAAACTAGTTTCCTTTATCAAAATGTTAACAAAGAAGTTACCTCAACATGTGAATTTTGGTGTTATCTATCCCCTTAGAAAGAATTGAGGTCAGCAGGAAGGGAAAGAGAGATGAATGAGAATGAGGAGGACACATAAAAACATCTTACTCTTAAAATGTGTTGCCTGTGCAATAATAATTGTGTTCTTATAATTTGATTGATCTACTTAACTACTTTGACATAGAGTCATTTTTATGACATGCTTAATAACAATCACTCTGAGATGCAGACTGGCATATGTGCTTCACACATATTAATGCAAATCACCAGTCTTTAACTGACCTCTACACTAGGTGATATGTTGTCTCTAATCTTTAGAAACTTGTTATCAACACTTCATTAGAACCTATACTTTATTTTTTTCCTTCCTAGCTACCAATGAAAACCACTACTTCACCTTCAGGGAGTTATTTTGTAATTGCATAAAACATTTTCTTCTACAGATACTCTGTATTTTAGAACTGCCATTTAGGAGGTATAAGTATTATGAAATATCTGAAATGAAAAGCTCCCATGATCCATGAAGAAGTCTAGTAGAGTCCTATTTACAACCAGTGGGACTGTCATGAACAAAGAGCAGGCACAGCCTTGATCTCTGTTTATTTGCATTTTTGAGAAAACACAAAACAAAAAAATGGCAATTGTGATGTAAAGTTTAGGTCTGAGTTTAATTATATTGCAATTCATGGCTGGTTCAGGAAACATAGGGATTTTAACACATAAAGAATATTTAAGAATACATTAATAAGAGGGCATAACTATCATTCGGTAGCCCATTACATTTTTCATGTTCTGATTACAGTATTCTGAATCCTCAACTCAGAGTCTGGTGAATGTGCTCTTAGTCCTTCTAGTATTCATACTGTCTTGTCTTTTATTTGGCCAGTGATGTAGCGGGAATACATAAGAAGTAAACATCAACATCTACAAATGTATATTTGGATTCATAAAACAGCAGGACAGAGAAAAAATATCCTTTACCCAGATCAAATTTGGTAACCATGAAGTTAGCCACCTAATCAGATCCCAGACCCTATACTGAGTTGCCTTTCCTTTCAAATTTTATAACTATGGTTTTTCTAAAATATTTGTGAAACAAAAGAATTTTAGGTACCAGAATATTCCTTATATGTCAAAAGCACCACAGGTAGTCATCTGAACTTTTTGTAATGAGAAGGAAAGATACTACTTCTAAAAGGGGGAGGGCTAGTTTTAATTGGACTAACATTATAGCATTTTTATAAAGGGCCATACATTCTCTTCTATAATTCCTTCTCAGTTGAAATTAGGATGTCATTATCAGGAAATAGGAAAGTTGGAATAATAGTCAAAGGCAAGAAGAAGATTAAGACAATGGAGGGGGGGGACGGGCAGGGTCATAAGAAGCATCTTGTTCACTGACACATTCTGAATAAATAACTAACAATCACACTAGCTTGGCTGGTTTACATCACATTTCAACCACTCCAGGGCTATATGACTTTGTAGGACCATCTGTGATTGGTGTGGTATAGACAAATTTAAAGCAGTTTTTATTTCATAGCTGATTTCTCCATGGTGCCTAGCAGTTGAGAGGTCTGCAGGAACAGATATAAACTAGAACAGAAAGCAAAGTTAAGGTTCTTAGTGGAAAAATCTGTACCTCCTTTGTATATTTGAGATTTTCACATCCTGGTCTTAGTATTTGGGGATATAAAAGTAGTCCTAAGACTAGGAGAAGCACAGACACACAGACACAGACACACAGACACAGACCCACACACACAAACATGTACACACAGACACAGATACACACAAACAAAGACAGAGACAGATATGGGAAAGAGAGAGAGAGAGAGAGAGAGAGAGAGAGAGAGAGAGAGAGAGAGAGAGCACCTCAGATTAGGTTATTGATTGTCAGGAGTACTTATATACAGTCAATTTCCTTATGACATGTAACAGGTGGAACAAATTCACAACGTGTTGAATCTTTTCCCTTATGAAGTTCTATTTATTACACAACTTTTACATTAATACATTCTATTTATATTAATTTTTAAATTTATTCTATCATATATTACATTTCACTTATTTTAATTTAATAAATTATATAGTCCAGTCAGCATCACTCCTACTTCAAAAACTCCTTATTCCATTTTCTTTCCCCTGCCTCCCAAAGGATATCCCTACCCCTTAACCTCCCAGACCTCTATATAAAAGTATTTTCTATAATTCAACATCACTATAGTTCATAATATATACTTAAATTATCATTCTAAAAGTAAGCTCACAATTGTCTATAAATAGCTGAAACAGGCTAATACCTTTGAGTAATAGCAAAGGCAGTGGATTTTAGTAAAATGTAGAGGCATTCTTTCTTTTGTCCAGAAAGTTGGATACACACACACATGCACACGCACACACATACACACACATATATATTTGTTTGTGTGTGTGTGTGCGTGTGCATGTGTGTGTGTGTGTGTGTGTGTGTGTGTGTATGTATATATACCTCAGAGGTGTTTTAGCAGAGCAGGAAGAATTTTAAACCTATATATAAAAGACAACCAAGAAAAATTTAAGAACTTGAGCTTACTACTATATTAGTAGTCATGCTTTATCATTGGTAGATTAATAGTTTATTCCAATTCTATCAATTAAAGGTACACACCTTAAATTATTTTCTGAGACCGTTATAATTTTTATAAATCTTAATCACCCCTGTTTCTGGTCTTATCATTTACCATGATATGCAAGTAGTTGATTACAGAGAGAAATGAGTGCAGAGCAAACCCTTTAAATAAAGAAATAGTGAAAGCTAACATTTTAGTTAACTATAGGAACATGATATCTGGAGTGGGTTTTTATACTGTAAATTATTTATCTGAGTAAAGTGAAGCCTGTGAGCAAAGTAAATCTTTCTTTTTCTTTTTCTTTTTTTTCTTTTTTTTTTTTTTGCCTTTCTCATTAGGAGACCTAGAAGCTCTAGAAAAACAAAAACAAACAAACAAACAAACAAACAAAAACCAAGACCTTGCTTTTAAATCTAAAATTTACTGACTGAAAAGGCAGCAGCTGCTGTACTGATATAGCTACAACCACCCATCAGTATCATCAAATTTCTGATACAGAATGATTTGAAAAGGAAGTCTACACTAAATGGTCATTATAGCAAGTAAAATAACAGAGTTATCCACTATCTGGACATGTTTTTCTTCCACTGCCACAGAAGGCAGTATCAGGTTTAGTTTTCTAGACCCAGAAGATATGAGAGATTATCCTGAGGTTAAAATAACCTAAGAGACTGGCCATGATGGTGAGGCAAACAGTAAACTGATGAAGCGGACACCTTTGTCTAATGTTTAGCAATACCACAATACTGGTGAAATCTGCTTCTTTAGAAAAGTTCCTAGGACTGCTGCAAGGAGCTGGAATTGTTGACAATAATGGGAGTGTTATTTTTGTCTTTTCCCCTTTTTTGTCCCTTTTTCTTCATTAAACACTTTGCCATATTTAGCAGATCTCTGGAGAATCTCTAAAGAGATGTTGAGGGTCACCAATTAAGTATACCTGATTTTAAACGGGTTTCACTTGTTTTGGTTTCGTGCTTCAGGTTAAATCTCAAAAGCATCTATAGAAGCTGAAATAAACTTTTCCCTATAAATGAGTTACCTATGAAATTGTCATGACTGCAAGCATAGTTCTAAGTACATTAACAAATTTAGTCATGTATACGGTACATGACCATTGACTGACTTGTCTTAATTATTTTACCAGTTTATACTTTAGACCTTATAAAATTAGAATTTTACAACTTTCACATTGTACAATTTTATCCATAAAATATGAATTGGAGATTGTTCAAAAATAAAATATTAAACTATAAGTAGAGTCCATAGAATGCCTGTGATATTTATTTATTTTATTGATTCTTTTATATTACATTGATACAGAATATTACAGAATTTTTTATGACTCACTTTATTCATATTGCTTGAACTTAAAGTTAGCAAAGGCAAAAAGATACATATACATGTTTATGTCAGTTTTCACTAGGCTGACTAGACCTTAGGAATTTATAATCACTTATCAAACATACATCATTTATCCATCATATTGTGATCCTTTTCTAAAAGTAGAATCCTGGTGTTAAATACAATTGGCAAAGACAGAAGTGGTTAGACATACATATCTAAGCCATTTTCTGTTAATCTGAGTAGATCTTTTTACTCTCAGAAATTTACAAACTTCAAATACACCTTATTCATTGAATATAGGTCCTTAAGTCATATTTTCAATGAAGCTTGTCTTTTATGGTTTTGCCGTCATATCTTATTTTCATTCTCAGAAGAATCATCACACCAAAATCCATGTTAATTGAAAATATCTTGGAGATATGTAACTGCCTCTTTGGTTCCCAAAGGAGATATATTGATTAGCAGAGGGCTCAATAGGATTAAGAGGTTTTTTGATCAATGCCTTAGTTGATATATAGCACACAATAACCTAAATCGAGATGACAGTGAAGTCACATGTTATATACTTTCTTTAAACTTATTAAAGTTGGCTTCCAGACAGATGATTTCTTCTACAGTAATGGAGTCATCAGTCAACATTGTGAAAACCCACAAGGCTGTTATTCAATACAAGATGAGCATATTTGGGTATATTATTTTAATATTTTCTATGTATACATTTTTAATATCAGTCCTTTGATACAAGTTTGATGTTAGCTGTTTTGTAGGCTTTACAAATTTTTAATCGTTCAAGTGAAATTACAAACCATGAAGTACATAAACTTTATAGAGTTGTGTTACAAATCTTAAGATAAATTATATACTTTAGCACATTAGAGAATCAAATAAAACCAAATATCCTATTTGGTGAGTAGCAGTAATTCCTAATAAAAAATGATGTATCTTTTAGCTGTTGAAAATATTACTATTTTTACTGGGATTTTTTGTTGTTGTTGTTGTTTTTATTTCCTTTCCCTGTCAGAGTCAAATGGACTACCTTACCCAGAAAGACATTAAGAAACTTTTAAATAAGTATGCTTAGATACAAAAAAAGAACCATAATAAAACTCCAAAGCCAGCTTTTTTCCTAAACTATTAGAGCATAAAATACTCTTTTCAATGTCATTCATATCAAAAAGACAACTGATCCCCAAAAACTGAATGCAGTAACCAATGGGAGGAAGCAGATACAGCAGAGAAGAAAGAAACTCAGAGATAAAATATACTGTGCATGAGTGAGCTGCAGCAATGAGAAGTAGTTGATGAATAGCAGGGAGCTAAGAGAGAGGGCATACTCTTCCTAGTGGAAAATGAGGAAAAATAATAGTTAGCCACGTCCAGAGGCAGAAAGAAACTACAGCAGAAAGGTGAGAGCCAGCCAGAACCAGAGTCTTACCTAAGGAGGGCTTACCCAGAATCAGGTTACAGGCCCAGAGAGGTGTGACAGAGCAGACAATTCCATGGTAAAAACTGAGTATTTGGGAGAGACCATCCAAGAAATTCAGTTTCCACTGTCTTCCTGTAACTGGAAAAGATTAATGGGGCCACAGAAATATACCAAATGGACAGAGACAACAAAAACAAATGCAGGATAGATACAGGTTCGTGGACACAAAGACAGACCAGAGTCAAATAGTACCCAGTAGTGTCCTGCCATGACCATGAACTTGAGAATTAATAACCTGTGTGATGGTACCCACCACCTTTTGGAATCCATCCCAAACAGACCAGAAACTTAAAGCCTAAGATTAAGTTTTTGAATCTAAAATGTAGGTTTTTATTACCTCCTGAGATCCTGAATACACGGGAATACTAGACATCTTTAAAGCAAATGACATTCACCATATACCTGTAGGCTTCGTGCCAGTGCAGTAGAGATAGTCAAAAATATAAAAATCCATTAATGTAATCCACCATATAAACAAAATGAAAGAAATAAATCACATAATCATCCCATTAAATGCTGAATAACATTTGATAAAATAAAACACCCCCTAATGAGAAACGAGTTGGAGAGATCAGGGATAATATGGCCATACCTAAACACAATAAAAGCAATATACAGTGAGCCAATAGCCAATATCATAATAAATGGAGAGAAATTTAAACCTATTCCACTAAAATCAGTTACAAGGCAAGGCTACCCACTTGTTCCCTATCTATTCAATATATACAACTTGTAGATCTAGCTAGCATAATACAAAAACAAGAGGAGAGCTAGGGGATACAAATTGGAAAGGACGAAGTAAAAGAATTGCAATCTGTATACAATTTAATAGGATACTTAAGCGACCCCAAAAATTCTACCAAAGAACTCCTATATCTAATAAACAATTTGAGCAAAGTGGTTCAAGAATAAGGACGAACAAAATGTGGATGCTTCAGTCCTACTTAGAAGTGGGAACAAAATAATCACTGAAGGTACATGCACGGCTGTAGCTTGAACATTGGCATGGGTCCTGTTGGGCTAAGTTGTGGTTCCTGTGCATCTGCCACCCCAGGCAGCTGGGACAGTAGCTCAGAGAGCAGAAGCACAGGAATTTGAGTGAGTTCACTCCACATGATATCAGGCGGACACTGGGCTGTGAGAAGCCACAGGGCTCTGCCTGGGCATGGAGAGGACTAAGCCTGGGACCCCGCTGGGTCAGAGCTCTTGGGTTGGAGGTCTCTGGGCCAAAGCTGCTAGATGGGGACTAGCTGGTCTCTGTCCTTTGGTTCCCAGGTGCCACTGGGAGGCTGCAGAAGGACTGAGTTGAGGTCATATGGGCTGGACCAGCCCACAGCTGAAAAGGGCAAGAGGGAGAAGCTCCGGGAGTGCCCTATGGCATGGAGACTCTTGGTTATGGCAACTCGCTTGGCTCAGTCATGGCTGGCTCGGCTAGCTCACTTGAGTTGCCAGGCCTTTGTGGCTGGAACATAGAGAAGTCCTCTATAGGAGATTAGGTGGCAGCTCATTACTTGAAGGCCCCCTCCATGGTTCTCCACAGTGGGCCCCAAAGATGAGAGGGAGTCCATGATTTTAAAAGGCATATTGTCATGGTGGAAAGCAGATGAAGCTGTGGCCCCCTGTTCTAAGGGTGAGGCTAAGGTTAAATACATTTTGCAGGGAGGAAGGTCTGGGACAGAAAGCTTAATTGGCTACACGCTCTAGCCTTTAGGTATCTCATTAATATAGAGATCCCTTGAAGCTCTTCAGCCTGTAGTCATGCCATTTACCTGTGGAGGGGCTGGTAGGGGGATTGCCCTACCTGACTGAAAAGCACAGATCAATGGAGGTCTTCAGCCCTCTGTCAGGAGCCTTGAGTCTGGGAGCATAGCAAAATGCATGCAGTCCTTTGGAGGTATACCTGTTGAGTCTCCAGCCATCTCTAGCCAGTGCTTGACAAGAAACCATGCTATCCTTTCACTATCCCACAGGTACAGGGTGTGTGAGGGGGACTTTGGAGGAAGGGACGAGGGGAATATGATAAAAGAGTGGGTCAGGATCACATGTGGTAGTAGATGGGTAGGAGATGTACAGAGGGTCAGGAAATTGAACAAAGGTGTGTACCAATGGGAGATGCGGAACGAGGGTAGCCAACAGAAAGTCCAAGACACCAGGAAAGCAAGAGGCTCTCAGGACCCACCACCAGGGATGACATTAGCTAAAATACCCAACTAAGTGGAGAGAGAATCTGTAGCAACCATATGGAAAGGATATACACAGACACTGGTTAAGGGATGAGGCCACTCACCGTTCTCAAAATTTTTAACTCAGAATTACTCCTGTCTAAAGGAAATATAGTGACAAAGAGTGGAGAATAGACTGAAAGAAAGGCAATCTAGAGACTTCTCAAACTGAGAATCAATATGCAGACACCAAACCTAGACTTTATTGCTGATGCCACAGATTTCTTGCTGACAGGACCCTGATATAGCTATCTCCTGATAGGGTCTGACAGAGCCATACTGATAGAGATGTGGATACTTGTAGCTAACCATCAGACTGAGCATGGGGACTCCAATGGAGGAGTTAGGGGAAGGACTGAAGGAGCTGAAGGGGTTTTCAGCCCCATAGGAAGAACAACATTATCAACCAACCAGAATCCTCCCCCCCAGAGATCCCAGAAACTAAACCGCCAACCACAGAATACACAAGGAGAAAGCCATGACTCTAACTGGATGTGTAGCAGAGGATGGCCTTATCAGGCATCAATGAGAGGCGAGGTCCTTGGTCCTGTGAAGGCTTGATGCTTCAAAATAGGAAAATGCTACAGTGCTGAGCTGGAAGTGGGCATGTAGGTGGGAGAGTACCCTCATAGAAGCAGGGGAGAAGAAGATGGCATAGGGGAATTTTGCAGGGGAACAAGGAAGGAAGGATAACATTTGAAATGTAAGTAAATCAAATAATTATTAAAAATTTAAAAGAAAAAGTGGCTGGACAAAAAAATTAACTCAAAATATACCAGTAACCCTCCTTTATACATATGATAAATGAGTAAAGAAAAAAATAGTGAAACAACACACTTCACAGTATGCAAGGCCAATATAAAATATTCTGGTTTAACTCTAACCAAAAACATGAAAGACATGTACAACAAGAACTTCAACATACAAATATGGAAAGATCTAAGATGTTCATGAATTAGTAGAATTAACATAGTGAAAAAAGGCCATCTTACCAAAACTAATCTACAGATTTAGTGCAATTCCTACCAAAATTCCAACACAATTTTTTTTACAGATCTTAATATAGCAATTCTCAAATTCATGTGGAAAAAACAAATAAGCTCTGGATAGCAAAAACAATCTTGAACAATAGAAGAACATCTGGAGGAATCGCAATCCCTAACATCAAGCTTCACTACAGAGTAATAGTAATTTAAAAAATGCATGGTATTGGTATAGAAACACAAGCTTATCAATCACATCAAAGACCCACACATAAACTCACACACATGTGTACAACTTTATGTTTGACAAAGAAGTCTAAACCATACAATGGAAAAAAGGAAACTGTCTTCAACAAGTGGTACTGGGCTACCTGAATCTTTGCATGCAGATGAATGCAAACAGATACAAATTTATCACCATGCACAAAAAATAAGTCAAGCTAGATTGGACATGTCAACATAAAACTAGATACACTCAAGACAACCAAATAATTCTATTTAAAAATGAGGTATAGAACTAAACAAATAATTCTCAACTGAGGAAACTTGAATGGCTAAGAAGCACCTAAAGAAATGTTCAGCATCCTTAGTCATCAGGGAAATGCTAATCAAAACAACCCCGAGATTCCACTTCATACCAGTCAGAATGGCTAAGATCAAAATCTCAAGTCATAGTAGATGCTGGCAAGGATGTGGAGAAAGAGGAATACTCCTCCATTGTTAGTGGAATTGCAAGATGGTACAGTCACTTTGGAAATCAGTCTGGCGGTTCCTCAGAAAACTGGACATAGCATTGCCTGAGGACCCAGATATACCACTCCTGGGCATATACCCAAAAGATGCTACAACATATAACAAGGACATATGCTCCACTATGTTCATAGCAGCCTTATTTATAATAGCCAGGAGCTGGAAAGAACCCAGATGTCATTCAGCAGAGGAATGGATACAAAAAATGTGGTACATTTACACAATGAAGTATTACTCAGCTATTAAAAACAATGAATTCGAGAAATTCCTAGGTAAATGGGTGGAACTAGAAAATATCATCCTGAGTGAGATAACCCAACCACAAAAGAACACACATGGTATTCACTCACTGATTATTGGATATTAGCCCAGAACCTTGAAATGCCCAAGATTCAACTCACAGATCACATGAAGCTCATGAAGAAGGAAGACCAAGTGGGGGCTGTTTAGGTCCTTCTTAGAAGGAGTAACAAAATACTAAAGGGAGCAAATATGGAAACAAAGTACGGGACAGAAACTGAAGGAGGGGCTATCTGGAGAGCATTCCACCTGATTATCCATCCCATGTGCAGTTACCAAAGATAGATGCTGATGTGGATTTTAGGAAGTATATGCTGACAGGAGCCTGACATAGCTGTGTCCTTAGGGGTCATCTAGAGTCTGACATATTCAGAGGTGGATGCTCACAGCTAACCATTGAACTGATCAAGGGATTCCCAGTAGAAGAGCTAGGGTGAAGACTGGAGGAGATGATTTGTGACCCCATGAGCCACAAATGAGTTGTTTGTTGGCAACAATACCAACCAACTGGAGATTCCAGGGTCTAAAACAGTAGACTGGGAGCACATAGGGAGGGACCCATGGCTCCACCTGTATATGTAAGGGAGGAAGGCCCTGTCAAGTATAGGTGAGAGAGGAGATCCTGGGTCACATGAAGGCTGGACACCAAGTGTGGGCTAATTCGAGGGTGGGGAGGTGGGAGAAGGGGGTGGGTGGGAGCACATCCTCATAGAATCAGGAGGAGGTGAGATGGGTTAGGGAGTTCCTGGGGGGAGGAGGTGGGATAAGTGGATAACATCTGAAATTTAAATAAAATATTTAATAATAAAACCAGATACACTATGTCTAATAAATGATAAAGTGTGAGATATCTTTGAACATATTGGTATAGGAGACAATTTTCTGAACAGAACACCAAATGTCCCAGGCTCATGAAACTGAAAACCTATAAGGCAAAGAATGCTCTCCCTAGGGAAAAAACAGCAACCTATAGATTGGGAAAAGGTCTTCACTAATCTTTCCCATCTCTGTTGATAGTCAACTTTTAGAGTTGCCACTCACCACCACAAGAAGTCAATTTCTGTTCATTCTATTGACACTCTGCCACTCTTCCAGTCCCTTTCCCCTTTCACTTTGCAAGTTCCCCTTCAACACAATTCCTTCCTGGGAATATTTTATTCTCCATTTTAAGTGATATTCAAGCATCCTCCCTTAATCCTACCTTCTCCTTTAGCTGCTTTGAATTTGTGGAATGTAGACTTTGTATCCTTTGGATATTTGGTCTAATATCCACTTATCAGTGAGTATATAGCATACATTTTCTTTTACATCTAGATTACCTCTCTCAGGATATTTTCTAGTTCTATCTATTTGCCTGAAAATATCATGATGTTCTTGTTTTCAATAGCTGAGAATATTTCATTATGCAAGGGAACCTTATTTTATGTACTAATTCTTCAGTTGAGGGAACTCTGGGTTGTTTCTAGTTTTTGAAAATTTTGAATAAAGCTTTTATTAACATAGTGGAGCATTTATACTTGTGGTATAGTGGAGCATCTTTTGGGTATATGCCCAGGAGTGGAAGAGTTGGGTCTTCAGGCTAGAACTATTCCCAATTTTCTAAGAAAACAACAGACTGATTTCCATAGTGGTTGTAGATATGAGAAATTAACCAAGGACACTGGCATCAAGCACTCTCCTTCAGGGAAATATGATGGAAACTGAAAGGAGGAGCTAAATAAACATAGAACCCTGCCACAATACATACAGGTCACCATCACTACACAGTCTTAAACTCAATAATTTCTATTGGACACTACATAGGCTATGTTCAGGAACTATGTTAACAAAGAAATACTTGAAAGGTTTGGAACTGTGCCCCCTGTACACAATTAGTATCTAGGAAGCCACCACCCTTTTTTGATAGTGTTACACCATTGGCAAAATTTTGTATACAATACTTAAGTCTGAATGGATAGACTTGTTTCTATGGGCAATAGATCAACAACTAATACATAGAAAAGTGATCAGGATTGCAGAAAGTAAATATTGGTACCTTTGCACTTGTAACCCAGCATAACCTTGAAGAAATGGACAGAAAGATACGCTAATTTAATGACCCAGAACAGCAAACAGGGATAAAATTGTGGGTTGAATGTTTTGTTGTGGATTGACGTCCCCATAACCACTAACTGTCTATCTAACTACTGGAGGTACTTTATTCTGGTTCCATATCTCCACTGTTAAGTATTTCACCTAAGGTCACCCACACTGAGTTCTAAGACCCTCCCGTATTTTAGGTATCTGGGATTTTCTAGAGGATTCCCCCAACCTAACCCCCTAGCAGCTACACATTTCTATTCATTTTCCTGGCCTTCTGGCCCGCACTCATCACCCTAAATGTGAGCCTGCCCCCACATCCCTTTTGCCTTCTCCCTCTCCCTCCCATGATTATTTTGTTCCCCTTTCTAAGTGGGATTTGTGCATCATCGCATGGGCCTTTCTTCTAGCCAATTGCATGTTTCTACAGTCTATTTCTCATCTCCCACTTTTAGCCCCACTTTTTTGCTACAGTAAAACTTTTCATACAAACAGAAGTATCATATTTCCAGTTGTGTAATAATTGACATGTCTGCTTAACTGTAGGCCTGTTATATTTGTGTAGTCCATATCAAGGTTGTCAACATTTATATTTTTCTAAGACTAAAAATATGTAATTGTGTTCTTGCTCTATTCTATAACATCTTTAGGAAAATATCTATTTGTGTAACTTGTTGATTTTAGGTAACGTATTCCTCTGTAAATATATACTGGTATTTTACATAGTAAGGATGATAGTATCCACTTGTATGATTTAAAAATATATTACTACATTTCTTAAAATGTCTTTCTACGAGTAATGATTTCTCAGTGTCTGTCTTAATGGCTAATGGCTTTTGTCTTTGTGTTACTGTTTATTAGTGCTTAGAAATGGGAAAATGATGAAAAAATTTTGTCTCAAAGAATATTATGAATATATGAGTTGAAATGTATTTTCTCTCTAGGGTCATTTCACCAGAATGGATGCAGGAAAATATAACCTATATGATGGTTTTCATCCATCAGTCTGCCTGCCACTGGAAAATATTTCTGTAACAAACATTCTTCTTATAGTTATGGATCAGATTACCTACTGGGATACATATATTTTTTTCGTTGTGTTCTTCATTGTGTAGGGCTTGATCTAAATTGAATGACAAGAAAATTAAAGCATCGTCTCATGTACATTAAAGTGAATTTGAGTGGAGTATTCTAGCTCTGATGGAGAGTACTGTCTCTTCTGGGAATTTTAGTACATTTATTTTACACTTCTGGATCAAGGAAACAAGTTTATTGTATATAGCTATTTATTGTATATAACAGTTTATTGTATATAACAAGGAGGCAGGATTATGGTATATGAAAGGGTAGGCATGTTCATATAATCTAAATATATCTCTGTATTGCAGCATATCCCAACTGTAGGTATCCAATGAAATGAATCCTGTGGCTGATTGTTTCTACACAAACTATCAACACTCCTGTGAAGGCTGCAATACCACCGAGCCTCACCTGGGAAAAAGATTTGTAAATACTGCATGTCAGATTATTGGATTATTTTATATTGCCCTGGCCACAAACAAAAAGAAAAATACTTGTATAATGCCATAATCTCAACCCAGTTTTTTTTATTTACTTTTCGTTGTTTGTGTGGTAAGATAAACATCAGTATTCATACATATATATATTCACATGGCTTTTAAGGCTTTAAGACTTTATCAGCTGTCATCCTATACTGGTCTCCATATTAATCCTATAATATCTACTTTCTGATTTAAATGCAGTATATTATTTTGGATACTCCAACAATGAATTAAACTGTAAAAAAATTCTTACTTCTACCTCTTTGAGAGGCTACTAGTCTACAGTAAGCCTCCAGACCTTGACACAACAGAATTATTAATGGGAATACCATTCAGGCCATAAAATTCAACATCTGTACAGAACCACCTGTCAAAACAAAAACAAAGATGTAATCCATCAAAGTCCATAGTTCTGGGAAAGTCTCTAAATATACTAACTAGTTGTTGTTGTTGTTGTTGTTGTTGTTCTTTGGTTTGGTTATTTCTTTTTTTTTTTATTTTGTTTTTCTGCTTTTGTAGTTCTGGCTTCCTTTTCTTGTTAAACATAAGTATCTGAACCCAAGCTATAGGTTTTGTGCTGAAAAGCTCATCCTGAACAAAGATCAGGATCTTTGATCAGGGATCAAAATCCCTGGCTAGTAAATAAAAATCTTCCTATTGTCTTATACTTGTGTTTAAGAAGACTTCTCTTATAGATACTCCACAACACCTCCAATCCTACAATACTCTATTGCACTAGTCCAATGCTTGACAATTTTCTTATATTAATTGATTTAACCACAGCTTATACTTAGATATTCATGTTCACAATGGCAAATATATTATCTGATCCATCCCTATAGTCTCATTTGATTTTTCTTATATTTTATTCATATAGGTACATATATGTACATATACACACACACATACACACATAAACATACATATATATATATATATATTCATAAATTTATGTTCTTATCAGCTATATGATAATCATATAAAATTTTCTGGAAAATATAATTTAACATACATAGATATTGTAAATAGATTACATTAATTATTTAAATATCTCATTTATTAACCAGGGAATTAATCCTGAACTCTCATGAGTATACCCTAAAGAACAACCACATGAACTTTGAAGTGGACCCTGTCAAGATGATTCTTCAGTTCAGACTTCACCCTCAGCCATGATCTACATCTACCTTCTCTGAAAGACTGTGAGTAATTCCAATGTGGCTCCTCAAGGCCACATTGTTCATTTATTTTCTACAATAAAGATCACATTGTTCATTTATTTTGTACAATAAAGGCATAACACAGATAGCAGTATGCAATGTTGGTATGATGTTGAGAACTAATTCATAAAAAATAATGGCTTTAGAGAAATATAAAATCGATAGATAATGAGTTCACAAGTCGGTTGAAAGAGTGTCCACTGAAATCTGTGCAAACAAACACACTGTATAACTTGGGATTCTCTATTGGAACCTCTAGCTGTCAGATGGCAGTCTGAGAAAATTGGTTACATTGTGTATATAGCAAAGTAATCTATAAATGCTCCTATACAGTTCAAGTTTTCTCTTTCATTTTATAATGTTTTCTATTCTTCAAAATTATATATATATAATATATATATATATATGCATATATCTTGTCTTGTGTATCATGATGATAACACCCGAAACACTCCCATTAAAATCATTGTTTAATGTTTAGGTGAAACCTGTTGTCTCACGTATGCTATGCTACCACTCTTTAAGCTAACATTTATTTGTTTGTATATTTTAACCTCATCAAGTTTAATTAGTACTGTAGATATGTGCATTGATTTTGGGTCGTTCACTGTTAC
The DNA here is from genome assembly GCF_004785775.1 of Grammomys surdaster. Classification (NCBI taxonomy): domain Eukaryota; kingdom Metazoa; phylum Chordata; class Mammalia; order Rodentia; family Muridae; genus Grammomys; species Grammomys surdaster. The sequence continues at coordinate 68,429 of NW_021619765.1, read as the reverse complement.
ATTGACAATCTATTGCAGTTGTCTACTTCTCAATATAAATCTGACTCTCCCCTACACCTACCTACTGCAAACGTATTCATATGTGAGAGGAACTCTATATAACTGCTTATTTATTGCTTGAACTTTTCTTAACTTGATTTTAATCAGGTCCTGTTTAGTAACTAATTTGCTCTGTGTTCTGTTCAAAGGCCATGTCCAAAAAAATTATTTTCTACATCTCTTCGACATTTTGTGGTTCATATAGTATACCCATAACATGTTTATGTTTCTAGCTTTTTTCCTCTCTCACTCTTCTACAATTTGTTATAAATACTGCAGTTATATAATAGTAAAGAATGTTTCTGGATGGATATTATATATATATATATATATATATATATATATATATATATATATAGAGAGAGAGAGAGAGAGAGAGAGAGAGAGAGAGAGGCAGAGAGAGAGATCAGAATTCATCTTTAAGAAATTTGTTTGTAAGAAAAAAGATGATAAGACAAAGACACAGAGCTGATAACCATAACTCAAGCAGTGTACCATATCTTCTGAAGAACTGCAGGTAGATCATAATTCAAGGCAGTGTACCATATAGACCATGACATGTTTCAAGGCACAGGCCAAGAAGATTTTGTACTTTTCCACCACCTGGACCCTCTTACCCCCTCCCCTTGTAAAACATGCTATAAAAAAGCATTTCATGTTCAAAAAAAAAGAAATTAAAAAAAAATATATATATATATATATAAAAAAAAAAGAATAACACAGAAATTTTGAGAATTCAGAGTCCTTTCAAAATATCTAACCAAAAAGTCATTTATCAGAATTCTAAACTTTGGGCCATTTCATCTCTAACTAGTACTGAAAAATCTTGTTTACATGGCTTTTGTCAAAATTGAGACATTATTCACTCTGAAAGAATGAATTAAACAATAATCCAGATAAAAACATCCTCTAGGACACCTATAAACTGTCATCCAGAATTTTATGGTTGTTTGACAATTGTAGAGAAAATTTTGATATGGCTATGATTATCATGCCATTTCAAGGACAATTTATGGATGAGAGATGAGATATCACCATCTAGTAAATGTGAAATATCAAGTCAATTTTTACTTCCAGTATTAAAAAGGAGAGTAGAAGAGTTCTGATCTAATCAAGATTTAAGTTTTGATTATATATATTGCTGTGTGGATAGTTCTTATATATAATGCATAGATGAAGCATATGCCTCAAAATGGGATCTCAATAAGCCATTAGTTTCTCTGGATTTTTTAAAATGTCCACGAATAGTAGAATTTTATATAGTGATTACAAGATATGACAAACAGAGGAATAGATACTGTGGTATTGAAAATTAATTTTCTCAAGATATAAAAAAGAAATGAAATGAAAGCCAAATTCTGTGCTAATGAAATTGTGGAAGTCTCTAAATACTTACAAGAATTTCATAAAAGATATTCATGAAATGTCAACTAAATGAAACCAAGTCTACCGAGTATGGAGAATTATTCATTTTTTCATTATAAACACATGAACTACCTATTAGTATATACCTAACTAATTAAAGTTTAATGTAACACCATGAGTTCACTAATTCAACTTTGGAACATGTAGTAATTGTACATATAATAGTCATATAAAAGGAGAATCTTCATAAGGAGAGACCTTTAAATGTGTCCTACCATGTTGGACATCTAACTGGGGAAGAAAGTGATGGTAGTCCCTAGGATCATTAGGATAACGTGATCTCTTGAACTACGTGTAGACATTGCAAGGACTCTCTTCATAAGTACAATAATCACTCCCCACATCTGAAAATATAGACCACCCTAGATGTAAGCTAAGGGGTGATGTTTAAATTTTAAAAGTACTGTGATAAATAGGATAGCAGCAGAGGCCAGATACATCAATTCAGACATTGGTGGAATCAGTTCAGACACTGAAGGAGAGGATCATTGAAGAATTCGAGAGGATGTAAGTGAAATGATTCTGAGAGAATGAGTGAAGTTTTTTCACACAAACAATATTAGTGCCTCCCATGCATTCTATTGTTTCCAACATTAATATATGTGTCAAAGACCAACTTTGACACTGGAGGGCAAACAGCAGAAGACGGCAAGTGGCATTGGTAGTGGTTAGTGGTAATAACAGTTGAATGATGTTGGTCCAGATACCGACAGGAGCTGCTGCCTATGGCAACCAGTGATAAAAGAAGGGAGAGTACCAAACACACACATAAACACACGGAATTGTTGAGACAAAAGCCAAGCTTCAGAAATCTATTTTTTTCTCTCAACTTTTATTTAGACCACTTAAGACAAAGTTTTTCTGTTAGAAAGAAAATTACCTCACATTCACAAGTTACATATGTTTTAGAGATCGTAAACAGCATAATATACTATTCAAATACAGATTAAAATTTGTACACAGAAGGAAATTATAACAGAATATTTGTTACACATGTCTTAGATAAAAGCTATATCTAATTAAAATTCTCACTTATCTTTCTTTGCAAAATCCCATTGTGGCCTCAATGCAGTAATATTTTAGTCATTGATTAAGAAAGTTTAAGTTGTCCAAGTTTATAGTAGGAAGTCAGTCTCTGTGCTTGATTGACAACAATCTGTACTTACTCAGGGATAGTTCATATATATCTTACATCTTATTTCTGAGGTTCAGATCAGCTAAACTGGCTAATCATCTGTTCTATGTTCTTATATACATAATAAAATTATTTTTCTTTGTTATAAGTTTATTTATTCCTGGTGCACATGTAAAATATGCTACCCTATTCCCTAGATAACAAGATCAATGAACTAAGGCCCAACTTAGAGTATATGTTTCTTAGATCATTAAATTGTCCCAAGTCTATTCTTCTTGTCTCTAAAATTAGATGCTTGAAATGCACGAATCATCACTGTATGATTTTTTTCTAGCTCAAGCAGCTTTTGCCATCCTATAAGGAAGAGTCACACTGTTTAAAAAAAACAAATTCTAACTGAAAACTTTCTATCAACAGTCCTAACTTGATAGCTTTATACTTTCTACCCTATACTTCTATAGAATTACCATAACTTCCCTAAACTATTTAAATCAAGCTAATTTATCTAAAACTGTATAAACTAATTCAGAAATTTCATAAATCATTAGTTCATCGTGGCAGCATTATAGCAAAAACTTTTATTTTCATGTAGAACTACAAGAAATTTGCCCAACAATTTAGTACAGCAAGTACTAACACCAAGTTTGAAATAGTGAGGATCTCCCAGTGTCCAATCCCACCAAGCCAAATAAATGAATATAACAATGAGAAATATGAAAAGCATAGCATAGCTGGATCAAGAATCAATCAGGGGACATATCTCTGAAGTTGTGACATACCAGAGCTCACCCAGTACTGCTGAGCAGAATGTTGGACTATCACCAGGGAGCTTACTTGCCTACTGTAGCTTTTCCTGCATAGTACCTGTCATACATAGATGAGATAATGCATATTAATATACCAAATCTACTCATGCTCTAAAACACCTGACTTATATTTGATTTTACTTTCTCCATACCTACGAACTTACTGAACCTTGCTTTGAACAGGTGACAATGGAAATTGAAAGGGGTCATCATGTTTGTAGTCTCTGCAGTCCTACCATTAATTACAGGATAATGGCATGAGAATTTTTTTAATTAATCATTCTATTCATTTACATTTCAAATATCATTCTTCCTGTTTGCTCCTCCACAAACCTCAATCCCATCTCCCTTCGACCCCAGCCTCTTTGCGTCTATCAGAGTGCTCCTTTGCCCACTTACCCAATCTTGAATCACCACTCTAACATCCCCCTACAATGAGGTATCAATTTTCCACAGGATCAAAGGCCTTCCATCCCATTGATGTCAGATAAGGCCATCCTCTGCTACATATGTATCTGGAGCCATGGATTTCTCTATGTGTACTCTTTGGTTGATGGTTTAGTCTCTGGGAGTTCTGGGTGGTCCAGTTAGTTGATATGGTTCTCCCTATGGGGTTGCAATGCCCTTCAGCTCTTTGAGTCCTTCCCCTAGCTCTTCCATTGGGATCCCAAGGCTCAGCCCAATGGTTCGCTGTGAGAATCTGCATCTGCATTGGTCAAGTGCTGGTAGAACCTTGCAGGAAACATCCACACAATGGTCCTGTGAGCAAGCACTTCTTGGCATCAGCAATAGTGTCAAGGTTTGGTGTCTGCAGATGGAGTGGATTCCTAAGTGGAACAGTCTCTAGATGACCTTTCCTTTAGTTTTTGTTCCTTATTTTGTCCTGTCTTTTCTTTGTACAAGAACATTTCTTGGTTAACAATTTGAGATCCCTCAACTTTGGACAGTGCCTATCTACTGGAGGTAGTCTCACCAGATATCTCTTCTGTTGAGTATTTCTGCGAAAGTCATTTCCATTGGGTCCTGGAAGCCTCTTGCTTCTCTGGAGTCTGGTATTTTTAGTGACTACTCCAGTTCCCCATTACCCACTGATACATATTTCTATTGCATTTTGTGACTCTATGTACTACTGTCCCTTCCAATATCTCATCCTGCACTCCCTCATTACCCCCCCCCCGAGGTCCCTTCCTCCTTCTCCATCCTGTGATTATTTTGTTCTTCCTTCTATGTAGGATTGAAATATCTGCACTTTGATCTTATTTATTCTTAAGCTCCATATGGTTTGTGGGTTTTATCTTGGGTGTTCTGAGCTTTGGGGCTAATATTCACTTATCAGCGAGTTCATACCATGTGTGTTCTTTTGTGCCTGGGTACCTCACTCAGGATAATATTTTCTAGTTCCATCCATTTACCTGTAAATTTCATAAAGTGTTTGTTTTTAATAGCTGAGCTCCACTGTGTAAATGAATCACATTTTCTGTATCCATTCTTCTGTTGATGGACATCTGGGTTGAGTCAAGCTTCTGGTTATTATAAATAAGGCTGCTATAAACATAGTGGAGTATGTGTCCTTTTTATATGTTGAAATATCTCTTAGGTGTATTTCTATTAGTGGTAAAGCTGCATCTTCAAATAGAAGTATTTCCAATTTTCTGAGGAATGACCAGATTGAATTCCAGAGTAGTTGTACCAGCTTGCAGTCCCACTAGCAATAGAGGAGTTCTCCTTTTTCTCCACATCCTTGCCAGCATCTGCTGTCAACTGAATCTTTGATCTTAGCCATTCTGATTGGTATGAGGTAGAATTTCAGGGTTGTTTTGATTTGAATTTCCCTGATGACTAAGGATGTTAAACATTTCTTTTTTTATTCGATATTTTATTTATTTACATTTCAAATGTTATCTTCTTTCCTGGTTTTCCCTCTGGAACCTCTCTATCCCATCCTCCCTCCTCCTGCTTCTATGTTTCTCAGCCATACGAGATTCCTCAATTGAGAATTCTTTGTTTAGTGTTTTACTCCATTTTAATTGGGTTATTTTGTTGTATGGAGTCAAATACCTTGAGCTCTTTGTATATTTTGGATATTAGCCCTCTATGAGACATAGATTTGGTAAAGATCTTTTCTCAATCTGTGTGTTCCCCTTTTGTCCTATTGACAATATCCTTTTCCTTATAGAAGTTTTCAATTTTATGAGGTTCCATTTGTCCATTATTGATGTTAGAGCATCAGCCAGTGGTTTTCTGTTCAACAAATTTTTCCCTGTGCTGATGTGTTCGAGTCTTTTCCCACTTTCTCATCTCAATTTGCCTCATTATTTTTCTTATCCGGTACACAATTTTTTTTTCCTCTATAGATACCATAAAGCTAAACTTTGTGTATGTTATAAATTTGGGCACTCGTGAATTTGACAGGAAAGAATTAAGTATTGAAAATTAGTTTACAAAACAAAACAAACCGAAAACAAAAAAACATGCAAAGACAGGGCTTGATGGAGAACTCTTAGCAGGTTTATTATTATGTGAGGGGCAAGTGATAACTTCCAAGGTGTTTGAGAAAGTGTATGATAGCCTTTGGCTACAAATGTTTTTAAAATTACATCAAAATAAAATCAGATACAGATTGATCCCTTAGCATTTTCAACTGTGCCTTAAAGTGCTAGGTTTGTGCTATGTCCCTCATAATTGTTGGTCTCAGAAACTTCCAAATCCTTTAAGGGTACTGTCACATTTGTTGATTGCATTCCAAGACTGAACTGAATGTCATATCACTGAGGATGTTGTTTATACTGAGTGTGGGATTTGAATAAATAAATCTAGTACTACCCTGAAATATTCATTCCCTAGGAGCTAGATTGCATTTTTTCTTATGAGAATTTTTTTTCTTTTTTTTTTTTTTTTTTTATTGGATGTTTTATTTACATTTCATATGTTGTCCCCTTACCCCATCCCCCACCCACCCAGGAACCCCCAATCCCCTCACACCTCCTCCTTCTTCTTTGTGGATGTAACCTCTATCTACCCCCCCACTCCCACCTCCCCACCCTCAAAACTCCCACCCCCTGGGGCGTCCAGCCTTCATGAGGTCAAGGATCTCATCTTCCACCTGTGCCCAGCAGGGACCTCCACTCTTATATATTCAGCTAAGGCCCTGGATCCCTCCATAAGTGCTCCCAGGCTGGTGGTTTAGACCCTGGGAGCTGTGGTTGGTTGGTATTGTTGCTCTCCTCATGGGGCCACAAATCCTTTCAGCTCCTTCAGTCTTCACTCTAACTCCTCCATTGAGAACCCCATAATCACTTCAATGGCTAGTTGTGAGCATCTGCCTCTGAATATGTCAGACTCTTGAAGACCTCTGAGGAGACATCCATATCAGGCTCTTATCAGCATGCACTTCCTGACTTCCACATCAGCATCTACCTTTGGTGACTGCACATGGGATGGATACTCAGGTGGAAAGGTCTTCAGACGGCCCCTCCTTCAGTTTTTGTCCCTCGCTTTGTCTCCATATTTGCTCCCTTGAGTATTTTGTTGCTCCTTCTAAGAAGGACCGAATCACCCCCACTTGGTCTTCCTTCTTTATGGACTTCATGTGGCCTGTGAGTTGCATCTTGGGCATTTTAAGGTTCTGGGCTAATATACAATAATCAGTGAGTGAATACCATGTGTGTTCTTTTGTGATTGGCTTACCTCACTCAGTATGATAATTTCTAGTTCCATCCATTTACCTAGGAACCTCTCAAATTCATTGTTTTTAATAGCTGAGTAATACTCCATTGTGTAAATATACCACATTTTTTTAATCCATTCCTCAGTTGAAGGACATCTGGGTTCTTTCCAGCTCCTGGCTATTATAAATAAGGCTGCTATGAACATAGTTGAGCATATGTCCTTATTATATGTTCGAGCACCTTCTGGGTATATGCCTAGGAGTGGTATAGCTGGATCCTCGGGTAATGCTAAAGCAATTTACAGCAAACCAGTAGCCAACATCAAGCTAAATGGAGAGAAACTTGAAGCAATCCCACTAAGATCAGGGACTAGACAAGGCTGCCCACTCTCCCCCTACCTATTCAATATAGTACTGGAAGTCTTAGCCAGAGCAATTAGACAACAAAAAGAAGTCAAAGGGATACAAATAGGAAAGGAAGAAGTCAAAATATCGCTATTTGCAGATGATATGATAGTATACTTAAGTGACCCCCAAACTTCCACCAGAGAATTTTTAAAAATTATTTATTTTTGTAATATTTTACTTTTTTGACAATGCAATATAATTGCATTACACCTATCTCCCTTTTTTCCAAAACCTTCAGTATAACACATTGGACTCTTTCAAAATCATGGTCTGTTTTTTTCACTAGCTGTTGTAACATACATATATGTATGTGTTTATGTATATATTTATATGTATATTTTATATGTGTGTGTTGTCATTATTAAGCACATGTTATCAAGTTTGTGAAACTTTATTTGTATAAATTCTGATAGTCAAATGAAAGACAATCTCAAAGAAAGTTTCTTTTTACTGTGTCCTTTACAGTATTTCTATTTCCCAATCCACAATGATTTTTGAACTTTAGATATTGGAGTTTTATTGCTGATGTATGACTAGGGAATGCATTTTGATTAGTATTATTTTCTGTCATGGTCTAAACTACTGAAAGAAGTTTTCTTAAAGAGATGTGAGGACTACTGTTAATTTTCTGTGGAAATAAGAACAAATATATTCAATGAATATAAGGATAAGTTGATTTAGTAGCAGTATATTTGTAGGTTCTTTTCTAAATTTATGACTTCACTAGCCTGAATGATTGAGTAACTTCTGAGTCAGAAATGCCATTCTTCTTGTTAATTAATTCTAATTTGAGAACCATTGGTTACCAGAAGAGCATTTATACAACTACTGAACCCTCAGAGCTATTTGCTAAGTGAGTTTTAGTCCTTGGAAAGGGCATTTCCAGCCCAGATAGAAATATGTAAACTGTACATTTATTTGCATTCTTACTCATGTATTGTTAATACTTTTAGTAGATAATGGCATGATTTTTCATGAAGTTTTCAGATATCATTACTGTTATTAGACCTCTTCCATACTTTCTCTTTAGTTATGTTTCTCCCCATGCCCTTATTAGAATGTCTATTTTCACATATTTTTCATGACATCACTTTTAAACTTTTATTTCCCTATATGAAGCTACCCTATCCATTTAAACTTTCTACATTTTTATTGTTAATCTAGAATATATACTCGCATCTGAATATTTAAGCTAGGAGCCTTAATGTGAGAAAGAACATGTGATATTGATCTTTCTATGTATGGATTACCTACCTTCGTCTTTTATTCACCTGATCACATATCTATGATCTTGAGAGAGTTTCCAGTATTGAAAATGCCACAAATTTGTGGCTTTCAGCTATGGAATCCTAACTGCTTCAGATAACTTATTCACTTCTAAGGTCCAGAGCTAGCTCTACAGTAAAGAAAGATATCATGTTGCATTTGTACTTGTAAGTACACATTATCTCACATGTGGTGTATATATAGAATATCATGATATTGTGTCAAATCAACAAGGCAGTGTCTACTTTCAGCCAAGAAAATCCAGCCAAGTATTGTTTCAGTTGAAACTTAAATGATGAGTAAAATTCCTTTTCTTTCATGATATACAAGCTCTGTGATAGGGACATCAAACTGTGTTATGCCCTCTGTAAGAGCTACCAATATACCTGAAAACAAAGTCTAGTTACTTTACTATTCTGACCTGCATTTGAGTAATGCATGAGCTTTTCTGTAGAGATTTAAAAATTCTAATTAACTAGTCAACTCTTAAGGAACATTCCAATAAATAATTAAGGGAAGATATAAAATTATTATCTAAGCAGAACTAACAGGAAGACCAGTTGCTACTACAAAATATATAACACAGGATTCATGTAAAGAAATCTTAGCATTTGAACCTCTCCTAACACAAAGGTTTTAACTAGAGGATATTACCACTACCTTCTTTGTATGATTTTCTGTCTTCTTCCTATATTTAGTTTCTCTCCATCCAAATAAATGACCTCAGTGTCCTCCTAGATAGAATGGAAACAGTAAACCTCAGAAGGTAATATAATATCCTAGGGACAGAAGAATCATACTCTCATAAACCTCTCTGATACTGTGGAATATTTTATTTTATATCCCATAATATAGCACTAGTAATAATTATGTGTTTCACGCTGGACAGACTTTAACATTTTTGGATAATTATCATTACAGTAATCTTAAGTGGGACCACAATCATGATACCAGAGCTCACTGTGTATTAAACAGTACACTTTTGTTTTGAAGAGACAAGCATTATAAAGAAAAGCATTGTCTTCTGTGTGGATAACATGATGGCATGCAGGGAGAAATTATAACAGAAAACTAGATGGCAGTTTTCTTTTCAGATATACAGGCAGAAGGATGAAATAGAACTACAAGGCCTGGTTTGGAGTTTTGAAAGCTCAAAGACCACAAACAATAACATACTTCATCCAATAATGACACTTACATCAGTGAGGTCCTACCTGTTATGTTATATAACTTGGAATTATTGTAGTGGCAGGAGTATCTTGGTGGACTCATACCAAGGATTCTCTTTGAGTAAGCATGCCTTCCAACTGGCTAAATATAAAGAAATATTATTGGGAAATGTAGGGGGCCAGGAACCTAGAAAGGGACAGAGTCAGGGAATGTGGGGGAGGATGAGCAAGAAAGAGAAGAAGAAAGGAAGTGAGGCCAGCCAGGAACATGTGGGGAAAGAGAGAGAATAAAGAAGGAGAAGGGCTGAGGTAGGGAGCAGTCTGCTTTATATACCTTTCTCCCACATGTCATGTGGCAACAAAAGCTGTTGCTAGGTAGTTGTTGGGGGGAGACATGAGGAAGTGTGATATCATCTGAAATGTAAATGAACAAAATGATTTTAAAAAAAGAAAGAAAAGAAAAGCAGCATTGAAAATAATCCATAATTCTAGAAAATATGAAAAAAAATTATGAACACTCTCTTCTGGATAGAGGCAAAAAGCCCCTCTTGCCTCTTCTGATCCATGGAAGCTTTTGTCTTCTTTGAGTTCACCTTAAAGAGGGTTTATGCTTTTAATAAATTTATCTTTTTGTCAAAACTATTTCATACATATATGTGATACACCTTAATGTGTTAAATCCTAATTCTATACTAAGGGGATTTTTCTTCAGTACATTAGTTAATATTTATTTTTGGAATTTTACACATGTATACAATAACATGTGACATACACCATACTTCCCTTTAAGAACATTATGTTCTTGATATTACATGTCATTGAGTTTAGGTGATTTAACAGAGTAGCAAGACAAAAATGTAAGAATTGATTATTTATTTTCTGGGATTATTGTTACATCTCAGTGTATGTGAGTATACAAAATTATATACACTCATACAGACACACACTCACACACAAGCATGTGTGTGTGTGTGTGTGTGTGTGTTTGTGTGTCCATGATAAGTATATTTATGGTTTGAAAACCTAGAATGTATCCTTCGACAACAAGTAAGGAAGCTCCTTCATGGGGATTTGAATAGGATGTTGTCATAGTTATAGTTAATATTCTATTGCTGGGATAAAACACTTCAACCAAAAGCAATTTTGAAAGCAGATTTTAATATACTTACAGTTCCACATAACATTCCATCACTGAGGTAATTCAACAGGAATTTGAGGAAGGAATTAACCTGGAGGTAGGAGCTAATTAAGAGTTCATAGAGGAATTTTGCTTACTGGCTTATTCTTCATACCTTGGTCAAAATACTTTTGTATACCACTCAGAAGTGTCAGCTAAGAAACATCACTCTGCTCCATGGGCTGTTTAATACAATCTCACTAATTAAGAAGTGCCCTATAGTTTGATCTTATAAAGACAATTTCTCAATTTGAGTTACCTCTACTTAGGTGTGCATAAATTCTGTCAAACTGACATAAAACTAGCTAGTGTAGAGGGTGTCAAAGCAGGTAGGTATAAAGGAATAGAGAAAAAGAGAGACAGAAAAATTAATATAGTTCTCTTTTAACTAAAACTTTAAAATTCATAATTTAAATTAAATTTTCAAAAGGAATGTTGATCAGGTGTGGTGATAAATGCCGATAATCCTACCACATGAGAAACTTGGGCCGAGTAATTGCTCTGGATTTTATGACAATTATAATCAGTAATTGAGAGCATGCAAAGCCTGGGATATAGACATAGATCATAAAATCCAACACCTGTCTAATTGGACTCATGATATACTTATACAGAGATAAATCATGTATGATACTATAAACCTACCCAATAATATTCAGGCAGAAATGTTATAAATCTTAGAAGAGTACTTATTAACCATATTATTCTAATTCAGTATAATTCCTTGCTGCCTTCCTACTACATACTTTTACACCTACATGTAATTGTACATCTCACCTCTGATGGAAGAAACTCGTGTTTTGTAAAGAAAAGAACATTATAGAGACTCAGTAGGTAAACATTACAGAAAAAGTGACTATGGGTGCCTAGTACCAAGTGCTACATATACAAAATAAATTCTGCTCCCATGGTTCATGCAATATCATACAATATTCTAGGAAGAGTGTCAGAGCTAGAGGACTACGTAGTAAGTATGAACTCAAGTCTTCTGGCATGACTGGGAAGCTAAACCAATGAAATCTCAACAAGTTAACTGTGTAAACTGTATGGCACCAATTTTGACTATATTGACAAAAGAATATTTATGGTAGTAATTTCATCAACTTAAACATGTACAAGAAATAAACATACACAAAAGTTAGTATTGGAATTGCTCTTATGTGTTTGTTGAGAAGGAATTTATCGACCATATTAATCTTACCATTTTTCCTTTTTTCTTCCTCCCTTCCTCCATCTCTTCCATCTTTCCTTCTTTCCTTCTTCCCTTCACCCTTCCTTTATTTCTTTTTTTCTTTCTTCCTTTCTTTCTTGTTGAATATTCATTTATTTATGGCATGGAGTGGTTTAGTGCTTTAGGTCCCAATATTCACAACTCGCTTAAATGAAACTTTTTATAGATGGAAAGACAGATATTAATACATAGATCAATAGACCAATTGATAGACAGACAGAGGATAGATAGATATGTATGTATATATTTATATATGTGCATATGTATATATTTATGTATATATAATGTATATGTGTATATGTAGTGTATATGTATATGTATATGTGTGTATTTGTGTATATGTGTATAAGTGCACCCATAAACATATATGTATGCATATACACATAAATATATGCATATATATATTTGAATATATGTTTATTGGCGTATGTATGGATTAATGTCTATATATATGTGTGAATATATGTATTTATGATGTATATATACATATGTATATGCATATATATGCATATATAAGTACATATTTTTATATGCTTGCATGTATACATTAATATGTGCCACATACATATGTACATATGTGTATTTATGTGTGTTTAAGCATACATGTATACATGCATATACATACACACACATGTTATAAGAACAGTTTATGAACAGATTTCTCAACTTTTATTTTTCAATTTTATATTCCTTATGTATAGAATTCATTACATTTTATAGTTTATATATAATATGGGCTTCCTGAAGTTGATACACACACACACACACACGTGCACACACACACACACACACACACACGTATACATATACATATACATATACATATACATATACATATACATATACATATACATACACATTTTCTGAGACAAGGTCTCTCTATGTATTGCTGGCTGTCCTGGAACTTGCTCTCTAGAGGAGGCTAGCCTTAAACTCAGAGATCTGCCCATCTCTGCCTCCTGAATGCTGAGATTAAAGATGTGTGCACCAGGAGACCTGGCTAGAATAAACTTTATCCTTTACTAAGTGATGTTATGCATATGAAGTAACATTCTTTCCTATTTTCCTCATTTTTGTCTCAAGCATATCTGAAAAACAGAAATGTCCAATATTTATTCTCCCTACTGATTCTCCTAAGAAAATAATCTAGGGCACTGACCCTATAAAAATGTAAAGAGTTGTTGTTTTATTTGATTTATTGTCAGATTTCAAAAAATACTGAGTCTTTGAGAAGATGCACATACTTTTCTCCACTCAAGCATATGAAAGTTAATGTTTAATTAACATAATTTTATTTTGAGGTCATTAAGAATTTTGGAGTTCTCACAGATATTCTCTCTGCATTTTGACTTGATCATGCTGATTCTGTTCATTCTAGTAAAAATGTAGTGTATTATGTTAATAGTAGACACAGAACTCCATGTGTTGAGTGATGAGGTTTCCAGTAACCACAAACATCCCTCTGTACAAGAATGTTGTTTGGCATAGCAACATATTGTTTGCATCGTGTAACTGTTGCTTCACATTTATCAAATCTAATGGTTTGCACATTTACTTCATATTCACCTTTGGCCAGTTTCCCCAAAGTACATTCATATCTTAAATGAGAAAACCATGTGTTATGTCCTCAGCTTGGAGTGATAAACATATGACCTACACCAACTTCATTTTTTTCTGTTAACAGTAACAGATACTATATGCTTCTATGTGGTATGTTTAAATGTTAGAAGATCTGTCTTTTCTCCAGTCTCCTAGAAACAATTGCTGCCTACCTCCACAATAATAGAAAGTAATATTTTCTCTTTGATTTCACTTTAACTGGAGTTCTGCAATAATTATATTCTTAGTTTAACTACATATATCATGTCCTATGATCAAGTTATATATTATTATAAATAGAGTATGAAATTTTGGCTTCATAAAATATTACATGCAAACATACACCTGCTTGGAATGTCAAAAGTGCATAAATATGAACAAATAGAAAATAAAGAAGAGACCTAGAGAACAGGACACATAATACACTAGAATAAAGAATTGCAGGAGGCAGAATTATGAGTTCGTTGTAAATATTTTATGGTAATATTAACATTAAATTATATGTTTCTATAACAAGAAATCCTAGTAATTAATTTTAGCATAAATTAAAATTAAAATTCCACTAATAAATCAACTTATGCACCCAGTGGCAATAGAAAATATATTTTTTAACTTGCTGGAGCTTTATTGGAACATGCTAAATCAATATAAAATAGTGTAATACCTGAGGGTCCATACATTTATCTGTGAAATGACAACTTACAAACATACATGCACACACACACACACACACACACACACACACACACACATATATATATATTTTTTCCACAGGATAAAGAAGACTAATAGTTATATCAATGGCACATGTTTGGTAGAATACTCTATTTTACCTAGAAAATTGACTTTTGGCTAAACAACTAAAATAAAGTGTTAAGTTCTATAAATATAGAACATAAAAATACACCAATAGACTGATACTGTTACCAGTGATACCTCATCTCAGTGCTAAACTTGAACTAAAATACTAATGTAGAAACAAGGAACAACACTGATTTGGTTAAGTCTCTGTAGCCTTCAATATTCCTATTTTAGGATATTTCTTTCTTTGTTCATTTCCTCTTGAATAAAATATTCAATGCTGAAGTGGGATAAATGTCATAGCAATCAATAAATTTGTACAGTTTATGAACATATTTTTAGTGGTTATAATCAAATAACAATTCATTGAAGAGAAGGAGCTCTTAGTAGCTTATTATTATAGAACTGTTCTGTTATGCACATAATGGGAACCACAATTTATCCTGGGAGGTTTTGGGTATTACAGTTGGTCTTCCATATCACCCATGCTGCCATATAAAACACACTAAGCTTAGTTTATGAATTTAGTATTAGTTGAATAATGTTTTCTTGATGTTCTTTCATCAATGCCCTCCTATAGTTAATAGCAATTTTCTCATATCATTTGTTAAATAACATTTAGCAGTAATCTCAGTATAGAACTTAACCCTTTCTTCATTCTGCGTCAGTACATACACCTTAATTTTTGTTTAATTATTATATTATACTACAACTATAGGTCATGTTTATACTAAATAGTTATTGTAATTACATTGTTCCATGTTTATGTCAATATATAAAGACATTTACTTCTATTTTTCACCTTGGGTAATCATTATATATCATATGAAATCATTGCTAATTGGTCCAGTTGCCAGTCTCTCTGAAAGCACAGTCTGCTATTGCAGATTTGGCATCATTTATTTAAACCTTTAGAAACTCCTGGAGTCCTGCACTTAATTCATATGCATAACATATTATAAATAACTTAATCAAAGCTACTGGCTAATGTTTTGAATGAGTTCTTTGATTTGCTGTCATGCAAAGTAAGATTCAGAGGCCTTTGAAATTTTATTGGCATGTTTTAGAAACAGATAGACCAAAGATCAGAGAAGAAATGATGAAAAGATAGTAAGACTTTCTTACTATTTTACTATATTACTATATTTAGCATTTTACTCTATATTACTATATTTATATATACTCTATTGTATATTACTATATATTTACTATATTAATGTATTTATTTTAATACTGTATCCACTACATTAATCCATATTGGTGAATAAAAAGTACAAAGAAGAAGGGAAGGAATGAAAGGACTTGAGACTGGATCCGTTCAAATAATTTCAGTTAGCAGGATAAGAAGGTAGTGGAAGATAATGTAAAGGGTAAGTAGTAGGATAATGTAAAGGGTAAGTAATAGGAGCAACTAAATAGTAGCTCCTATTAAAATTATTTTTCTTAAGTAATAATTCTATGAGATTTTTATAATATACAAGTTATATATTTTTATGTATAAAGTGTAGAATGTTGGCTTCATAAAATATTACATACAAGTATACATATAGTTATCTGCTTGGAATGACAAAATTCCATAAATATTGGCAGATAGAAAAAGTAGGTATTTCTATAACATGAAATACCTATTTTGAAAATATTTTAATTCTTGAGTAAAATGCATGCAACACTCTAAGTAGTGAATTCAGATAAATATGTGTATATTAGCACCTGTTCATACAAATCCCTTCTCCTTAACTGACAGTTATAGCTCTCTGGAAAGTAGAGTGGTTTTATGTCTATGTGGAGTCTTTGGAAGAAGCTACTCCATCTTGCTTGACTATATGTGTAGAACTCACAGATGAACAACACAGATTTTTCCCTTTTTTTTAAGATTTACAACCAGTATTCAGAAAACTAATATTTAAATTTGAGAAGGAACTCTTAGACACCATTATTGATGGAGTGCGCAAAGATTGTAGGTTTCTACAATGTTTGTATAGATATGGTCATTGAATTATATACACTTAGTACTTTTTGGTTTAATATCGAAATGTGCAGGGCTGGATATGTGGTTCATTCAGTACTATGCTTGTCTTTACTTATCAGCATCTGAATTTTATCTCTATAATACAGAACACCAGGCATAATGGCATGGAATCCCAGAACACATAGGACAAACTCAGGCACATTTTTTGGTATTGTTTTTTAGCCAACCTTAGACTAGTAGGTGAATGAAAGATCAGAGAGAAACATCAAATAAACTAAATGAAGTAGATGTCTGTATTAATACATTACTTGCTGATCATGTGTGCACAGTTACATCCATGTATTCTCATGATCTAGTAATAAAGTAATAGTAACAACAGAAAGCCATGTCAGCCCTTATTCCACAGAGCTTGCAGTTCTGATAAATAATTCTCCACTGTAATAGTAGCCTTTGCTTTTCTTGCCTAGGATTGAGATCTGTCTCTTGATTTGCCTTTAAGCCCTTATTCAATTCCATCCAACAAAAGAAATCAAGCATAGAGAATATAAATACTTGAACAGAGAATTTTTACCAGTCAGGCTTTAGATGGAGTCCAACAGTCAGCTAGCTCAGTACTGTTGCCAGAGTGTTGACTACACGCTGCCTGTCAGAGAAGGAAGACTGCTCCTTAGCTCTATGGGGGACAAAGCTAATAGAAATCCAGTATAGGAAGATAATTGCTATGGCTCCCCAAAATCCTTCTTTCAATAATTCTTCTTTCATTTCCTGTGCGGAAACTTTGTTCTTACTTCTGAAATCACTTCTTCCACTTTATGTTATATAATTCATTAGTCAGCAGGCTAGGAATTTTTTTCAGCTGCAAAAAAATGGTGATTCACTCCAGCCTTCATCATCTTGTCAAAGACAAGAGATATGTTGATGATTATACCAATTTAGGGAACCAATTCTGTGAAGAAATCTTATTTGAATGTCAGTCCTGTCCTGGTACACTCACACTAATGAAGAATATACTAAATCTATAGTCTGGTAATCCAAGATCCCTTAACACCAATGAAGTACAATACTGCCGTGCTGTTTTCAGCAATAGGTTCTCACCTCCAAGGCAGGCAAGAACAATAGTAATAGCATACATAGACTTCAACTCTTTTGGATCTCTATGGGTTAAGGTAGAGTTAGGGTTAGAGTCAGGATTAGAGTTAGGCTCTCAGGTTTAGATTAGATCTAGTGTTAGGTTGGGCTTAGCATGCCTATTAATACTAATGGAAGTTCAGAAACTTTTCCACCCCTTCCATTTCATAATTTACTCTTGTAAAATGAATAAACCAATTTAAAATTTACAATAACTTGAGACTGAATCAATGTCTATAATTTTGACAATAATGCACTTTATTTCTCTGCTTACTTCTGATATGCACATTACAAAACACAGTCATGTGTAATGCTGGTGGGTCTCATATTCAGACACTTCTCTGGATATTTTTATAAAGTTGACACAACATAGACAAATTTAGGTGGAATATACATTAACTGAGAAATTACAATCCATGTGATTTCTACAATCTATGTGATTTTCCCTTATATGGGAGATTTATTGATTGATTATTGACATGGAATATTCTAATACATTGGTGCCAGTTTTTATTTTTCATATGGGTATGGTTCTGGGTTAAATAAGAAAGCAAGTCCAAGGAACCATGGAAGCAAGCCAGGGAGTAGTATTGTTTCATTACTGCTGCTTTGTTTTGGCCTACAAATTTATAATAAGCATTATGACCATATGTCCTTTCATGAACGATGATTATATTTGAGTGAATCATACCTTTTTTCTTCAAATATTCTGGTAACATGTTGTGTTCCACAATAATGCAAATAAACTAGTACCAACATACAATTATTGACTCATACAGAGTAGCAGAAAATTCTAAAAAGACTTTATGTATAAGTGAAAAGATACAGTTCTTCATGAATGACATTGGGGTAAATTTACTAAGATTTTACTTTGTAGTAGAATACAGAAGATACATACAAACCAAAATACTCATATTAGAAGAAGTCATAATCTGAATCGTCTCTAGACATTATACTGTGATAAAATTGAACATAGCTAACTAACGTTCTTGTAAGAGGTGTTACAAAGACGCCATTATAAACTCCACCTTGTCAATGCAATAGTCTAAGTAGAAGAGTGGATACATGAGTCAAATATCTTTGGTAAAGCATTTGTATGGAGTGTATTAATTCATCTTCCAATGAATTAATATGTTGTTTGTAAGATTTTACACATGCTAATAGAATAAAAAATAGTATGGAAGAAGATGAAGTTAGACAAATCATTATAGGGTGTTGAGTGACTAAAGTGAATGCTGTTTAAGAGACTATCACTCATATTGCTAGAGCATGGAGATGATTTCAAATTATTTCCTTTCTGAAAAGTCCTGCAGTCTTTATAAATCTGATACTTCAGTTCTCATATGCAAGAAGCTATAACATTTTTACATTCTTTCTCAATTGATTTCCTATAGATGTCTGCTTATATATGCATGAGTGTATGCCTACATTTGTCCTTGAGGGGACAATGTTATGCAGTCAGGTACCTAATGCTACCATGTAGACGCCATAGTACAATTCAGGTACTCAGCCTTTACCTCTCCTGCAATTTCACTGGTGATACTCAATGAGGTTTTCAAACATAAATTTATGTGGCCAGTAGTAAAGCATATTTTTAACATGGCTATTTATTTCTATTTTATCAGTATACCAAATTAACCTTTCTAGAATATCAGTAATACCATTATGCACAGATTGAACAATGCTACAATTATCATAGCTACTTCACCTTTTGTGACTTGTTAAAAATTTTTAAACAATATTAGTGACAAATATTGAATTACACAAATTGAATTACTTTCTTAAGAGTTATTTTATGTTTAGGATGTATGAAGATATTTATTTTAAAAGGAAAATATGCATATGCAAAAAATCAACAAAGAAATTAAATAACATTTTTTACATAAGTAAGGGCTAAGTCTGGTCAGAGTAGTTGGGAAATCTTAATGACTGATTTACATAAAACATGTCCAAGGCTTAAAGAACAAGTCTAGCAGGTATATTTTAGGAATAAGCATGTCTGTACAATAGTTCATATCTACTATATAAGCCTTTCTGTGCTTTTGCACTCATCTGTACCTATAAACATCTAATATGAAACTGCTATCAATTAGACCCTTGGTGGCACAGAAGATTCAGAACATGTGCATCAAGCAAGATGTATAGAATTTCCAGAAGGTATCACTTATTACACTGAATAGAGAGCATTCCAATATAAATTATATGAGACATTGGATTCTGGTGAGCATGGTAACACATACAGTGAATCTGCCCATCACATCATGTAGCAATTTTAATAAGGATACCCAAAATCCATCACCATCAAATGCAAGCATCAAATATACTCAAATATATAACTATGGTACCCATGAAATTCGTTTCCTGTTCTTTGAGCTTAGGACCGTTTGCATTGCTTAGGGGTAAACTAGTATACCTCAAGGTTTGCCAAAAGAATATGAGTTTGCTTCTCTGCAAGTTCTTAGCTCACCATGGTTTGTTGTTGTTTGTTTGTTTTTGTTTTTGTTGTTTCTTTGTGTTCCCAACGTGTCTTTATTTTTCCAAAATGTAAAGGCATATTCTCGTTGAAAGTTTTCTATTCCTCTCACTAATCCTCACATTCTCTGTAACTGTGAAACAATTAAAACAACACAAGAATGCAATATAGCATATCTCATAACATAACATCATAGAATTCTATGTTAAACCATGTTTCCATATTCTAGGTTAAACAAACCATAATATGCCATTTAGAGTTGGGAACTACATATTAGGAATGTTCAGAGGTTTATTCCATAAAACAAAAAATAATGTTGAAAATTTTATATGCTTTCTTGTATACTGGTAGTGCTATGTTGAGCAAAATGTCTATCCAGTGAACTTATTCCATTATTGAAAACATTCTATTAACTTTAAAATTGCATTTAACATATGTTGGACAGTCAACAGTCATTAGATACCTGATTTGCAACTATGTTGTATGTTGTTTCAGCAGTAATTTTGGGCCTGAATTAGTGTATTCTTGGACTTATATATATGAATATGAGTGAGAGGTTACATATATATGTATGCCAACATGTTGGTACTATATAGTTAAAAATACATTTATTATATGATATGCTTTTACATACAATTTCTTCATTTTATTCTCTAATGGGTAGACCTTTTCTTTGTCTATTCTTTTGTTATAGTGGTTATTTTAGATGTAGCTCTCTATTGGTGTTTATAATCCTTGGCAGGGAGAATGGGGAAAATGGGAATGTCTCCCAGGGAAATTTTGGAAGAAATACAAGTGGTGACTGTTTTCTGTCATTTAGTATCTCTGCAAGCCCAATCAGGAAAACATCACATAGGTGAAAGAGATAGAGAGATAGACACAGACACACACAGAGAGAGAGAGGGAGAGGGAGAGGGAGAGAGAGAGAGAATATATCTAGAATACACACTTGATAGAGCCCATCCTTCAGGAAGATATGGCTGAAAGGATTTCCATTCCCTTTGATATGGATTTGAGAAAAAAAGGAAAATATAAAACAATTTATATGGTAACTAAAATTGTTTGCATGAAGTTATGGAGAAAAGTGATTCAGTATGGAAACTGTGCATATCATTTGCACTGAGGTTATAAAGGATCACAGGAGAATGTTGATTTCTGGATGGACATACTGGTGAACTTGGTGGAAGCAGAATTAATAACAGGAAGGACTGAATGCTTACAATTTTTATAATACAGGTTAGTTGATATCTATATGCATTTTGATGTATCATGAAATTTAGTAATTTCACAGAAATAATAATTTAAATGTTTCGTTAGTTAATTTTCATGTCTCTAAACTTTATGTGGAAGATAGAGTAAGGGTGGTCACAGTCTGGGTCCCTATAGAATGACATCTTGTCTCTGAGAATAATCACAAAATGAGCCAATTTCTAAATTCTAGTATAAGTCCCAAAAGGAAACCAAACAAACAATGGAACAAGGGCATAATTGAAAATTTTTTTGTCTGCTCTTAGTTTACCTACATGGAGATGGCTCACATAGCATGTAAAGCAACATTTTCCCTTGTAAATAACATCATTAAGAAGCTATGTCTTTTGTAGTGAAACATGCCTTGCTATAAAAAAGTAATTCCACTCAGACTTAGGACATTTATAAACCTTTTTAATGGACATTTTCTTTATTTACATTTCAAATGTTATTCCCTTTTCAGTCCCCCTCACAAAAAAAAACCCTATTCCATCTTCCCTAATTCTATCAGTGTGCTCCCCTACCAACCCAAATACTGCCACCTCCCTGTCCTCACATTCCCCTACACTGGGGCATATAGCCTTCACAAGATGAAGGGCCTCTCCTCCCATTGATGTCCCAGAAGACAATCCTCTGTTACATATGCAGCTGGAGCCATGTGTCCCTTCATGTGTACTCCTTGGTTCGTGGTTTAGTCTCTGGGAGCTCTAGGGTATATGCTTGGTTGGTTTTGTTGTTCTTCCTATGGAATTCCACACCCCTTCAGCTCCTTCAGACTTTTCTATAACTTCTCCATTGGGGACCCATGCAAGTCCAATGATTTGCTGTGAACATCCACCTCTGTATTTGCCAGGCTCTGGCACAGCCTCTCAGGAGACAGCTATATCAGGTTCCTGTCAGCATGCACTTCTTGGCATCCACAATAATGTCTGGGTTTGGTGACTGTATATTGTATGGATCCCCAGGTTGGGCAGTCTCTGGATGGCCTTTCCTTCAGTCTCTGCTCCACATTTGTCTCCATTATTTCCTCCTGTGAGTATGCTTCTAAGAAGGACCAAAGCATCCACACTTTGGTGTTCCTTCTTCTTCAGATTTATCTGTTCTGTTAATTGTATCTTGGCTATTCTGGGTTTTGGGGCTAATATCCACTTATCTGTGAGTATATACCATATGTATTGTTTTGGTACTACGTTACCTAACTCAAGATGATATGTTCTAGTTCCATCCATTTGCCTAAGAATTTCTCAAATTCATTGTTTTTAATAGCTGAGTAGTACTCCATTGTATAAATGTACCACATTTTTTGCATCCATTCCTCTTGAAGGACATCTGGGTTCTTTTCAGCTTCTGGTTATTATAAATAAGGGTACTATGAGCATAGTGGAGTATGTGTCCTTGTTATATGTTGGAACATCTTTTGGGTATATGCCCAGGACTGGTATAACTGGACCCTCCAATAGGACTATATCAAATTTTCTGAGGAATTGCCAGGTTGGTTTCCAGAGTGGTTGTACCAGCTTGCAATCCCACCAATAATGGAGGAGTGTTCCTCTTTCTCCTCATTCTCACTAGCATCTGCTGTCACCTTAGTTTTTGATCTAAACCATTCAGACTGGTGTGAAGTAGAATTTTCAACCTTATAAATTTAAAGGACGTGTAACTTTTTTGTTTCCAGCTTCTGGCTATTATAAATAAGGCTTCTATGAATATAGTGGAGGATATGTCCTTGTTATATGTTGGAGCATCTTCTCGGTATATGCCCAGGAGTGGTATAGCTGTGTCCTCAGGTAATGCTATGTCCAATTTTCTGAGGAACTGCCAGACTGACTTCCAGAGTGGTTGTACCATCTTGCAATCCCACCAACAATGGAGAAGTGCTCATCTTTCTCCACATCCTGGCCAGCATCTACTATCACCTGAGTTTTTATCTTAGCCATTCTGACTGGTGTGAGGTGGAATCTCAGGGTTGTTTTGATTTGCATTTCTTTGATGATTAAGGATGCTGACCATTTCTGTAAGTGCTTCTTGGCCATTAGTTATTCCTCACTTGAGAATACTTTGTTTAGCTTTGTACCCTACTTTTTAATAGGGTTATTTTGTTCTCTGGTATCTAGCTTCTTGAGTTCTTTGTATATATTGGATACTAGCCCTCTATCAGATGTAGCATTGGTAAAGACCTTGTCCCAATCTGTTGGTTGCCCTTTTGTCCTACTGACACTATTCTTTGTCTTACAGAAGCTTTGCAAAATTATGAGGTTCCATTTGTCTACTATTGATCTTAGAGTATAAGCCATTGGTATTCTAATCAGGAAATTTTTCCCTTATGCCCATGTGTACAATGTTCTTCCCCACTTTCTCTTCTGTTAGTTTCAGTGTATGTGGTTTTATGTGGAGGTCCTTGGACTTGAGCTTTGTACAAGGAGATAAGAATGGATCAATTTGCATTCTTTTACATGCTGACCTTCAAGTGAACCAGCACTATGTGTTGAAAATGCTATCTTTTTTTCAACTGGATTGTTTTAGCTCCTTTGTCAAATATCAAGTGACCATAGGTGTGTGGGTTCATTTCAGGGTCTTCAATTCTGATCCATTGATAAATAGATGCTTGGATACTTAGATACATAGATACATAGATTGACTTGATCCAGTTGATTTGTTCATACATATAATCACAGTATTTTAAAACAAGGCAGAAGAGCAATAACCAGACACAGTTTCATACTCTTGAAATACCAATAAGAAAGCTCCAAACAGAAATGTAGACTTTCTTATATGTACTCTTAGTGGAGACTTCCAAATGACCCTGGTTTAAACCCACAGGGAAAATTGGCTGTTTTTCATTTTTGTCAATTGAAGACAAAACCCAGAGAAAACTGTGTTCTTATTTGTTTGTTTTTGTTTTCATTTTTTGGTTTTTTACTCTTTCCATTTATACCTCATCTGATGTAAAAACCACATAATGTCCCCAGCACTGTTTTTGTCAGCATAATTTTGGCTACCTGGTGTTCTTTCTGATTATATATACATCATATTTCTATAAAATGAGTCTCCAACTTTCAAAAAATACTCAAAGGTTAGCATTATATTATTCATTGTTCCAAACTTTTTCATACAGAGGACAGAAAGGCTGATGATAAAAATCCCTGAACCACCATCTTATAATGGAAATTTAGATTGTGAAAAAATTCAGTTGAAAAATTTTAAAACCCCTGACTAGTTTCCATAAAAGTACACTAATAGGTACAAATAAAGAAATGGAAAAATAAGATGAGTGAATTTGGCTGTGTTATCAAAAATAAATACCTCATATATTTTCTTTCCTCCATAGTAGTATAAGACATTATGTGCTAATTGGGTAATTGAATATATTGCTTGAACAGAGCTAAAGCTCACTGCTTCTTAGACAACACAAACAAGTTTTGTGGTTTGTTTGTTTTGATTTTTGTTTGTGTGTTGTTCTCTCTCTCTCTCTCTCTCTCTCTCTCTCTCTCTCTCTCTCTCTCTCTCCTGTAAATGACATAACAGTATCATCCACTGTGTAACATCATCAGATAATCACAACAGTTAAGGAAACTGACATCGGATGTTTACTAGGATTCACAGTAGCCCTGTACCACAATCAGAAGGCTCCAGGAAGAAGCAGAAATTCCTGGGTCGTTTAATCTCTCATGACTCAGGAACAGATTATAAAGAAAAGTCATTTTGTTTTTATCCCTCTCATTTGACTTTTCTATCCAGAGTGGAGGGAGAAAAAGATGAAGCAGCAGTTCTGATAGAGAAGTCTCCCATGTTACAGTGCACTTTCGCTTTTCGTTTCTGAACTTGAGATCGCTCTTCTGATTCTTACAGAATCTTACAGATTCAAGGTCTCTTTTTATTATAGATGTAAAGGTCTGTAAAATATAGCTTTAAGATAGGAGTCGTACTGGATACATATTTTAAGAAATGAAAACTGGTAAATATGATAGATTGACTAAAGTAAATGTTTGCTACTTTACATAGTGGATGATGGAATATAGTAGAAAAATGGATATAAGTATTTGCTATGCATATAAAAACTGGGTCAGATACTGTCTCTTTATGTGTTGTGATTTAAAACAGTAAACACTGCCATAATTAAAACAGGCTTTCATATAATAAATGTGTTTGCTTTGGAGGTGACATTCTTTGAATCACAGAAGCAGCCTCACGGATAACAAGTCAATTGTATGATACTACTGACAATCTCACTTAGCTCACTCTTTCCCCTTCCTGACTCCTTTCTCTTCTAGTGGCCACGTTAGAATCTTAGTATCTAGAAGACACCTCTCCTTGGTGACAAGTACTACCTTTACAACTTCCAGTCTTTCTGCATGCCTTTGCTCTGAGATCTTTGAGTTGTGAGGTGACAAGTTTGAAATATATTCTTTTAAGTACTCTAAAATTTCTTATGTTCAGGACATTGCTTGTTATGGGTCTGTATTTCAGTTCCTATATTTTGCAAGAAACATCTCTGATGAAGTGGATGGATGAAGTGAAAATTCTCCATCTTATTCAAAGGTAGCAAATTGATTAAAAAAATAGTAAACTTAATTTTAGCTTTAAATATAAATTTCAATTATATTTTATTATATTTAACAAATTTGTCAAATTCCTAGTGAAACTGGAAGACACAAAAAATGTTTCAGTGGCATTACTGTAAATTCTGATGGATAGGGTTGTTAAAGTTGGCAGACAACAGTCTGAATGTTACTACCCTCATGACTTCACACAAGTCCTTGCTTATATATCATTTAGCTCAAGAAAATGTACCATGCTGAAGTTGTTGAAATGCTCTCCTAGATTGGAAATTCAATCAACCAAAAAGTCAGGTGGGACTGTCCTTTTAATCAATTAATATTTTTAATTTGATTTATTCTTTGAAATTATTGTATGTTTATAAAGTAGATCTTAAAATATCTACTCTCACTTTATCCTGCAGTGTACTTTTAGCAACTCTTTTTCCAACTTCATGCCCTCCTTTTACACTAATTATTTTATTCATGTATCTAAAAATTTAGTCCAGTTAATGCTGTCCATATATATTCATGGGAATATGACCAAGGAATAAATCAACCAACCCCTTGAACCTGGTAGTGAAAAACAAGAAAATTAGACAGATCAGTTATGAAAAGAACATACAGTATTGAATGCTAAATATCTATTGTAATCTATAATATATTCAAGCCTACCTTGAGAAAGCAAGGTGGAACTCAGTAAGTTTCTGTAACATCATAACTAAATGGTAGTTTATGTGAATTCTCCATGGCTTGTGGGATTATAGAGTTCAGTTGTGACACTTAACTGTTTTTCTTCTAGAATATAGTCAGAAGGATTTTTCTTAGACAGTGTTACAATTTTCACATTAGAAAAGAAAAAGAAACATAGCAGAGGCCAAGTGACATGATACATTCAGTGACATGTTCCCTGTGAAGTATTCCTATCAGACTTATGTGATCTTTTGAAAGTTGTTTTGATTTGTGCTTCCACTTGAGTATTTATCAGCACAGACTGTCATATACTGTGTGCTTATACATTTTGGATCTCTTTCATCCATGAACTTTAAGATAGTATTTCCAATAGTTCTTTAAACTCAGGATTGGCCAAAATAAACAACCAACAAACAAAATATCTACACTGTAGAAAAATAGGGAAGCATTTTCAGAACAGTACCAAGAACCTCAGAGAGTCACAGTAGGTGAAACACAAACCTGTCACTCCTGTAGGGCCAAGTGAACCAGATTTAAGAGATAGGACTTTGAATTCACACTTCTGTGTTCTGATGGTCCTTCATCTAGGATGTCTGTTTCCATGGTTCAGAATGAAATGTGGTGTCTAGTTTCATAGCTGTCCTATTTCAAATAGTGATTTTCCACCTAGATGCAACCCCATTTACATGAGACTAGCATGCTCCCAAGAGTTTTGTGTTCTACAGAAATGAGAGTACCAGAGAGCATTCTTTCAAATTCCCAGTTGTTCTGCCATGATCTCTCCTATCCTGATAAATACTATTGTGACTTACATTTGTGCCAATTAGATACCCTGTTTTCAATTAGAAATGGATTTAAGTATTTTCCTATTGTAAATGCTTTTTCTCCATCTCTGTTTGCAATACATGAGCTAACTGTTGGAAGCTCAAACTCCTGGCCCTTATTTGTGTAGGGAAGAATAAAAAGGAAGATGGGTATGAACTGAGAATTCACACTGAAATTTCAAAGGCTTGTAGATAAACACCGGTAATCTAGTCATCTTAATTCAAGAATAGTAAGTACCAGGAATCTTGACAACTGACACTGAAAGACCCAAGAAGTTCTAGTAGCATGTTTTAGGTGGATGGACTTGGCTCAGTATGCAGTCACATTTTTAAGCTTCAATAGCAAGGAGTTTTCTCACCATAGATGTTCACCCTCATAATCTCAGAACCAAATATTAATGTTATAAGAACCAATAGAAAACTGTGAATGAGGGGAAAAAAACCTACATTCCAGCTCTAGGTCATAAGGGCAGCCTTTGCATGGAGCACTTACATTAGAGTAACTATCTAGTACCTGTGCTTTGTAAGTAAGTCCAATAGCATTTGGTCCCAAATGAAGTTTTAAATTGGTTTATGACTCAGGCCTCAGGAACTTCCTCCCCAACTAACGGAATTTTAGCACATCTATGGTTATTTATAAAAATACAATAAACATGAGGATAATTTTGGAAGTACAATGATGTTGCCATTGATGTGGGCAATAAAACAAATAACTGAAGCAAATTTTAATAACCATGTAGTGTTTGCAGATGACTCATGACATGAATTTTTTGCCACTAAAAGGCTTAGGAGAGTAGATAGTAGCAAGGACAATGGAGGGGTGTTCAGACATTATGACTAAGGGGAAGTCAACATATAAGAGGGTGTCTTAGGTGGGAAAAACAGAAGAGAGCAATCATTTTATGCCTAGTACAGAGTAGATGTTCTGTTTGATGTGTGAAGTCATACTGTGGGTGGTGGATCTGGAACTAACACACCTTCAAACAGGTGAGGAGGTAGTCTTACAACTGCTGTGGGATATAAGCAATCTACCCAAGGCTGACATGGCATCACTGAGAGGGACATTGGAGTAAAGAAGTAATTGTATTCAGAAAGGAATTTGAGGCTGGTGTCTTAGGTACTGGCCTCTGACACCGGGGTAAATTATATAAAATGAAATAATATGGAGGTAATAGTTGATGTTTATTAAGCCTAGGGTGGAGGCAAAAGATGATGCAGGCCTGGATTAGACCAGTAATGTAAAGCACCCCTTGGGATCCTAAACTATGTAGGTCCTTTATGAGTCATAATCAAAAAAGGGAAGGATATTGAATGAACAAATTATACCCATTGAGCATGAAAACTTTTTGAGGTAGCATGAAGACATTATTATTTGAAACGTTTTTTATTTTTGAGATTTAAATAAAATTATGTCATTTTCCTATTCACTTTACTCTTTCCAAATACTTTTACATATGTCACTTTACTCTCAAATTCATGGCATCTCTTGTCATTAACATTGATGTACGTTATTATAATGTATATGTATACTTTCAGGTTGAACATTTATTATTCTAGGTTTTTAAACTTATTGTCATAATTTTAATTCCAGTCTGGTGTGTTAGAAAATGATAATCCAACATATTTAATGCTAAAGTTTCAAAATTTAAAGACCCTCTCACAGACTGGCTGTTCTGAATGTTTGGATAAGGGGGCAGAATGGATCAATATGAATGCTATGTTAGCAAAGACTTTGGCCAATGTAGTCTCATATCTCTCCTTAAGCTCTGATGAGCTATGAGAGGTTGTTGGAAATAGCCAATCAAAGTACCCATGGATATTAAGTAATATAAGTTAATAGTTTATGGACAGACTTGTTTCAATATTTATCAATACTCAATTCATTTTAAAGTTTCAGAAATATTCAACTTGAAGGGCACAATGTTTTCTTTTTACAATTCAAAGACAAGGGCTCATCCAATTTTTGTTTTGTTTTTTAATATTTTAATTGCAGAGTGGATAGAGACAGGCTGGAGGACTAAGTTTTTCTAAAATTATATTGGTTGTTTAGAGGAATATAGTTGCACCTCCTGATACATATCATAGAATACCAGGCATCTCTGCATTCATACTTTGACTTGGCCACCTCACAGGAGGATGTGCATCTCTTCTCCTTGTACATCCTAGGGGCCTCCCATCACAGCCATCTATATTATCAAGAAAATATGAGCATTAAAGCACAAGAAAGAAAATCTACTGGATCAAACAGAGTCAGTAGAAACTATCAAGAGAATAGAGAAAATAGGAGAAAGCAACTTGAAGATGAGTTGGTGTCACTACAAGAAAAACTTATGGGCACTGAAGATGACCAGGGGAAACTGGAGCTGGCAAAAAAGGGACCATGGATATTGAAACTGGTGTACCTTCTCTGAAGAAGTGCATACAACTTGTTGAAGAAAAGTGGATCATGTATAGAAACATCTGCCCACAATTCTGCAGAAGCTTGAGGAGGATAAGAATACTGCACAGAAGATAGAAAGGCATAAAGTTCATTGAAATCCAAGCCCAGAAGACAGAAGAAAATATGGAAGTTCAGGAGATTCAGACGAAAGATGCCAAGCATATTGCTGAAGTTGCTGACACAAAGAGGTGGCCTGTAAACTGGCTATCATCAAGAGTGACTGGGATTATGGAAAGAAGCAGGTTAAGCTCACAGAATATCAAATTAGAGATCTGGAAGAACAATTTAAAAATATATTAGACCTGCAAAGCAATAATGCCTACAGAGGATAAGTACTCTCAGAAAGGAGATAAATATGAGGAGAAGACCAAATTTATTTCTGACAATCTGAGTGATGCTAAGACCTGAGTTGATTTGCAGATAAATCAGTTAATAAAATAGAGAAAAGCATCAATGACTTAGACAATGAGCTGTATGCACAGAAACTACAGTGTCACTAATGTCAATCTGGGCCATCCTTTCAATGACAACACTTTTGCTTGCTTCCTCACCCTCCAGACTGCAGGAGGAATTCACAATGATTACATTCTCAATCCATTGTCTCCAGTTTTGAATATTTTGTTGACAACTTTTAATAACCTATGATATCCAAATTGTTTTTTTTTTCATTTTAGTAATAAAGGTCCAGTAGATTCATTTCATGCAAACAATCGTAGTTATGATTGTCATTGCAGTGAAGAGACAAGCTGACCATGACAACTCTTATAAGGAACAACATTTAACTTGGGCTGGCTTACAGGTTTTAAGGTTCAGTCTATTATCATGAAGGCAGAAGCATGGCAAGCATCCATGTAGGCACAGTGTGGGAAGAGTTGAGAACTCTACATCATGATGTGAACATCCACTGCTAGAAGAGTGACTTCCACTCAGCAAGGCGGAAGGCCTTAAAGCCCACTTTCACAGTGATGTACTTTCTCCAACAAGGCCTCACCTACTCCAACAATGCTAAACTTCCTAAAAGTGACACTCCCTGGGTCAAGCATATTCAAACTACCATGCAAATGATTTTAAAATTTTTTTATTTCATAAATGCACAGGTAGCTTGTTTCTGCAGAGATATCAACTGGATTCTGAATGATTCTGAAGACTATGTTTTAAAACATTAAACCAAATGTAAGTAAAATAAGAAGCCAATGATACATAAGTGCAGGCAATTAGGAAGGGACTAACAATCATCTTTCTTACAATGTGATTAATTTCAGAGCAGGACTAGGCATGGTGGTAAATTCCTTTTTATCTCAGCATGTGGGAGGCAGAGGCAGATATACTCTTAGTTTGAAACCAGCCTGGTCTATAGAAAGTACTGGAACAGGCAGGCTATATATTGATACCCTGTTTTAAAATAAAGATGAACAAAATCCAGAAAAAATGCATTGTCTCTGCAGAAAAGAGGCCTTTTATTTTATATGTATATGTTGATTGTAATTAAAATACCCCACAGAAAAATGTTTGCTACAACCTGAATCAGTGGATCAAGAAATACATCATCTATGCAAAATGAATTTGGATATTAATGGTCCTTGCTTAAGGATTCAAAAACATACGGAGCTATTTTATATATTACTAATCACACTTGTGCCACTTGTTATGCTAATCCCTTGAGTGAATCAAAGAGCACTTAGTCTATACTGTTTGTTTTTATCGAAGATGAGAATAACTGTTCTTTCACCATTCAGAAACATAGGAGCATCCAAAAGCTGACACGCCCCTGTTGCCTTTGAGATTCAAGGGCAGCATATAGAAAACTGGTTGCCAAATCTCTTCTCCAACATTAGTAAACGAAGAGTAAAATCAGGATATTTATAGCAACAGTATTACCAAGTGCTAAAATGTGATCCTCCATGAGAATCCTTGGTGTGATGAATGTATCAATAGCAGGCTTAGCTTAAAATCTGCTTGAAATTCCATTGATGAAGCTTCCTTGTGATTGGCCAAAGACAGACTTCAGTCCATGAGGGAGTTGTTGATGATGATCTTCCCCAGGTGTGATGGGCAGTTGGGTTTTATATGCCTAAATAATTGTTTACATTTGATAAAGTGCTATTATCTGTACAGTTTTCTTTTTCTTCCTTTCTTTCTTCATTCATTCTTTTCTTTTTCCTTCCTTTAATTCTCTTTTTCTTTATTTGTTTTACTTTTTCTATTGTACTACTTTCTCTCTTGTTTTTCCTTTTTGCTTTTTTTTGGTCCACACTTCCAAACACCCTCCATTTCTGAGCTCTGGATCTGTGTGCACTCCTTGTGATCCAGCCCGCCGCCAAGAAGGGCAAGAGGGAGAAGCTCCAGCAGCCCTCTGCAGTGTGGAATCTCTTTGTCACAGCGATTTACTTGGATGAGTCATGGCTGGCTCAGCTAGCTTACTTGAGTTGACAGGCCTCCTTCATGGAAATGTAGAAAAGTCCTGCAGGTGGGAGATTAGGCAGCTCTGTAGTAGAAGGCCCCCATCATGCTTCTCCACAGTGGGCCCCAAAGACATGAGGAAGTCCATGGTTTAAAAGGTTTATTGTCATGGTGGAAAGTGGATGTAGCTCTACACTGTGCCCTGTGTCCTCAGGGAGGGCCTGAGGTTAAATAATATTTGTAAAGAAGGTCTGGGAAGGAATGTTTAATTAGCTACACTCTTTATCCTTTTGGAGTCTCATTAATATGGAGATCTCTTGAGGCTCTGCAGCCTGTAGTCACACCCTCTACCTGTGGAGGAGCTGGTAGGGGTATTGCTCTAAATGACTGAAAGGCACTGATCAATGGAGGTCTTCCACCTCATGTCAGGAGCCTGGAGTCTGGGAGTGTGGCGAAATGTATGCTGTCCCTTCCAGGGAAGCCTGTTGGGTCTCTGGCCATCTCTAGCCGGTGCTCCACCAGATACCATACTATCCTTCCATGGTTCCACAGATTGCCACTCCCTCAGCAGGACCTGTGTCTGGCACCAGTTTCCAAGTTATTCTCCAAAAAATCTGCACTTCCAGGTTACAAAGCTGCTCCTCATACTTCAATTCCTAACAACCATCAATCAAGAGGAAACCAGAAGTTAAGTTTATGGTTTGGTCCCCTGCACCAGCCAATTATGTTAAAGGCCAAAATGGCCCCCAATCAGATATGTATTTGTCTAGATATGCCTTTGTTGCCCCTATAAATACTGGGATCAGGGCCCCCCTATCATTCTCCTTAGACAGAGATAGTGGTATGGCCCAAGCTCGAGCTTGTAAAAAGATAGTGTGATGGGATTATACTGGAATTGGCTCCTCTGTGGTCTTTTTTAGAGTTCACAAATGTTTCCTGACACAACAGTTTAATGGTATGTCTACATATTGAAGACTGCAAATAGATTCATTCTTATCACTGTGCACCAAACTCAAGTCCAAGTGGATCAAGGACCTCAACGTAAAATGGAATACACTAAATCTCACCAAAGAGAAATTAGGAAATACCCTTGAATATGTTGTTACAGGAGACAATTTCCTGAACAGAACACCAATGTCTGAGGCTCTTAGATCAACAGTTGATAACTGGGACTTCAGAAAACTGCAACAATTCTGTAAGGCAAAGGTTGAGACAACAAAATAGCAGCCCACATATTGGGAAAGAACCTTTACCGACCCTACATGTGACTGAGTGATAATATGAAAATTTATAAAGAACTCAAGAAGTTGAACACCAAATACTCCAATAACCCAATTAAAATATGAGTCATCCAGGTTGGTGGAGAATTCTCAACAGAGGAGCCATGAATGTTGCAGAAAGACTTAAAGAAATGTTCAATGTTCTTACTCATCCGGGAAACACAAATCAAAACAACTCTGAAATTCTATATTATACTGATTAAAAGCTCAAGTGATAGTATTGCTCGAGAGCATGACCAAGCCTTTGGGGACAGTAGTACTAAGACATAGATTCAACAAAAAGGAATCTGGGAATAGGGAAAGTGGCAAAAACAGACTTCTTTATTGCAGGAACTGGGCAAATATTTGTTCCCTTCTCCCAGCACCTCATTGGCTCTTAAGTAGTCAGATGTGGTGCTGTCTCCTTCTCATTAGATTCTCCATCACATGATCCAATATCAGTGTTCTCTGTTTGTGGCAGCAGATTCTAGATGTCTCAGGGAGGAGTATCAGTAAAGCATGTACCAGCATTCCAGCTAGGCCTGCTTGGCTAAGTTCCTCCTACATGCTGGCAAGGATGTGAAGTAAGGGTTCATTTATTTTTACATTATATACTTAAATCACCTGTTTTTAAACCAGTAGTGCCTGGTGAAAAGTTAAAAATACCCATCCCCGTATTTCTTTCTGTTGCCTTTCAAGGTGTTGGAAATGAGTCCAATGTTTCTATGCTTTGAGAAATTGTGATGCCTCTGGCATGCATTTTGGCTTCAGAACATAGTAGATAGTGGGAGTCAAATTTTAACTTGAATGGCCCCTTTCTCTGCCAAAATTTAGTTTGCAGTATGGCCCTCTCTTTGTTGATATGTGATGGTTCCTTGAGGCTGAGTAATAGAAATCTGTGTAGCCATCCTGTACTCCAAGTTTTTGGAGATTTTGCATATTGTGAAGAACTTGACTTTGAAGATTGTAAGACATGTATTATTATATATTGTCCTATTATAGCACAGATATTACTTGAAGTTTTTTAAAATCTACTTATTATATAACCACCTTCATTTTGATGACAAAAATGATATTATAATATCTAAGTGTTACTATATTTGACTCATGATTTATTTTGGTGTTGTTAAGTATATCATATATTCTACAGTATGTGTGCTTGTCACTTATGAACCATTAAACTAGCACTTGTCAAAAAATAATTGTGATTTCAATGACAATCAAGAATGACAATCATCAGTAACTTTTATTTCAAAATCAGGGCTTTAAACAACGTGTCATCTAGTTTCTTTATTCTTAACATCTCTTCTTCCCAGACAGCCTGGCTCTATTCTCCTGTGTTTTAAGAATGAGTAACCCTCATCTGTTTCATCTATGGTAGTTATTAGCCTAACCACTTTCCTCAAATAAACTTAGGCAAATTCTGAAAGTAATCATTTACTCTGAAATTTTTAGAGGAGATTTTTAAACAAAGGCTGTGAATTAAAATATTTTAGTTAACATCATGGTAGAGTTTAATTTTAGGGTTCAGGAAGGATCTCCTCAATAAAGGTTCAAAGGATTCCACAGTTTTCTGTTGTTTGTTTTTCCCCTTTAGGTTCCTTGGGCCCACTTCTCGCCATCATTCAGGAACCTCGCTCTTTTTATAATTCAGAGAAACAGAAATGCCCATTCTTTGATTCATTGCTTAGAGAATAATGTCAGAGAGAAAACAAAAGGCAAGGTGTCCTGCTAAGCTATTGATCATATATCTAAAGGTATATATTTCTTGGCTTTTAAATAAATGTCTAGACATGCCTTTGCTTGTTTATATCCCAGAATCGACAAGCTGCCTTGCCTCAAGTATTTAGACTTTGTGGGAAAGAGAATCAAAACCAGAAGTTATAGTGACTCTTGTATTTTTCTTAAATGTGACCAGTTATTTGAACTCAATCATGGATTTGTCTAGAAATTAATCCAGTATTGGAAATAACAGTCTTCATTTGGAAGTCTGGTTCTGGACATTTTCAGAGACATACTTGGAAGTAAGCTGCAGTTCTCTATGATGTTATGTTAACAAGAGATAAAATTGGGTCCGGATCTGGATTGCAAACAAGTGTTAGTACATGTGTTAATACTTTTTTAATTGTCAAGTTAAAATTACTTTTGTTTCTTCTACACTATTGAATGTAAGTTGTATTGATTGTACACTTTTAATTGTGATAGTGGGTTAAAACCTGGCATGTCTGTTATGGAGGTCTAGCAACCAGGTTTTGATTTTTTCCCTGAGTACTACAAGAACTTGGTACTCAAAAAAAAAAGCTTACAAGTACTGGAAGAAATGAGTCAGGCTTTAAGCAAAAGCAAGAGGGTAGTGGGCTTGATTATTGCTAGTATAAAAACTTTAATTGCATTAATAGCTAGCACCATTGTATCTGCAGTTGCTTTGACACAAGAAGTTAAGATAGCTACTTTTGTTAATCATTTAGCCAAAAAAAAAAGAGTTAATGATGTGTTGAGCATACCAGAGAATTCAGATAGGTGTTTGGAATGATGGATTGATGTTCTTTACCCTATTGAAATTGTTGGAAGTTAAGAGTTTAAAAGTCAGGAGCCATATCATGCCTAATACCAATGGATGTGTGTTACTTCTAAAATTTACAATGGTAGTCATTATAATCACAAAAAACTTTAAAGACACTTGAAAGGTATTTGACATAATTCTAACACCTCTCTGAATGTTTTAACTTTGGATAGTGAGATTATTAATTTAAAGAATGTTCAACTGCTGAGCATTGATTCTGCAGATACTGCTGATAAAATTATCCATGGCCTGAGGTCAGTATTTCCATTTTGGTCAAACTTCAAGAATGACATATATACCTTGATCATGCTAGCCCTTTTTGTCCTGGGAATACTTTGATTCCTGCCCATCGTCTTAAAGCTTGGCTTTAACAGCATCAACATGTTGACAGCCAAAATACATGACTTGAAACTGAAAATGGACTCCCAGACAGAGTTATTAATTTAACAGACTGTCAAGCCAAGGATGGGTAAGATTCAGCACACAGCCTTACCAGCCTAAGACAGAAATTCATTGCTTTTGATAATCCATATTACATGACAGGTAAGGAAGGCATTCTTGTGAGAATGACCTAAAACAGGCTCAGTCTTGTTTATCCAATAAAAGGCAGGGGGGAGGAGGAACTGCTGACTGATGTTTTAATTATTCTGAAGATTTAGATTAGCTAATAAAAAAAGGCATGAGTTGGAAATAGTTCTTTATATCCTGCAACAAACATAAGGAGAACAACAACTTACCCTATATCTTATTATTTCTGAGTGAAGATTGAAAAATCACTCCATCTCCCAGCAGTGAGTGTTATGGTTGACCACTAGTAAATAGTGATCAAGTAGATCCACTTGATGATCCAAGATCATCAAGTAAAGTGTTCAGGTCAAAGGAGTTACTATTGTTCAAAGGAATCACACACTCTACTTTTCCTAATATGTGCTATTCTGTTTCTAGTCATCCAAGTGTGTCCTGAGTCTGTGGTTGACTATGATTCCACCAAAATGGATCTCATGGCAGTATATAAAATTTATATTACACTGGGCAAATGTAAATATTTGAAAAGTTTTTATTTGTGGTGGTGTATTCTCATACCATAATGTGCATATGAAAAGCAAGAATTGGAGGAACAGAACAGACTCATTGCCAGGGCCTAATTGCCTAGCAGAAATCTGAAAGAACAAGAAAGCGTGAGCTTATTCAACTGCAAGTCTCAAAGGCTGAAAAGATTCAGGCCTAAATAAGTTTGTACAGCAGCTAGATGTTTCCAGGGCTACACCTAGGTTAGTAGACAGAGACAGTAAGCTTCCATGACAACAATAACTACAGGATAATAAAGGTTTTATTTATAGCCCAGATCACAGTGCATTTTAATGAGTTTTCAATTGAACACTGCTTTTTTCTGCATCTTTTGTTCTTTGCCTCTGCTATACTTCAAGGAAAATACACCATCCCTTCCTTTATTTCACCAGGCCCTGCCACATACACTTATACAGCAAACAGCAGATAGCTTCATGGTTAGTGTACATTATTGCTACATATCATTATTTTCCAGTCTACTAGCTTCCTTACTGACATTAGCTAACCACAACTAGGGTAGCTTTTCTTCTAACTCTAACTGATGTGTCTTGATCAAAACGACTATGGACTCAACTAAAACTGCCATTTCATGAAAAGACTAAAGCTAGGCCTGATTCATTAGTTGTTTTCTAGAAAATTGAATTGGGGCAGTTACCAGATCTTCAACAGGTTGCAATTTAGAATCCTCTGCTGGTATTACCATCTTCAGTTCGTGCAACAAAGCTATGCCTGTATTTTTGCTCCTCTGTTGTCCCCATAGGAACAGGTGAAAAAGCCTTCACTAATACACCCTACACTTTTTGTGAGGGAAGATTGCTGGTATAGATGCACACAGGGACTTGAGTGATTTCTTAAAGCATGTGCAGTGCTATTCATCTTCTCTTGTGTACATGATTGATATTTGCTTACTAAATATACAAACCACTGCCATGTCTTAAGTGCAGGTATTTCATGACATAAATTTTCAGTTCTTTCATAGAGAAAGTGGCTTGTGTAATATAAAAGAAAATAGATAAATAAATAAATAAATAAATACATACATACATAAAAAAACAAAATCTTAGTATGCATCAAATGCTCAAATGCTGGATCAGACTATTTACTGGAGCTAGAATACAACATATGAAAATCTACTTTGTTGCAGCCATATTCCTTCATTTTACGTTTGTTATTTATTATTTATTTTGTTTTTAAACATCTAGTAACCATGAAATCCCCTTAATACTTTTTTATATAGTTTTAGCACTGCTACTGAAACATGCCCAAAGAGCAACTAGGACAAAGGGTGGGGAAAGGTACACAAAAAGTCAAGCCAGAGTTGGGGCACTGTGAATGTGTCATTTTTGTGGTTAACATCATCCCACATTCATATAATTTATGGATGCAGTTTGCTTAGCCAATGAAGGAAGCCTTATCAAAACTGAAAAACTTCAAGCCAGAGTGCCAAAGAGGGGATTAGCTGGAAGGCAGTTTTGGAGATGATCAGATGTAGATTGGTGCTAAGTTAAACAAACAAACAAACAAACAAACAAAAAATGCCTGATGTCTTTTGTTCAATATTATACAATTTAGTCTTCTGTCTAACACTAATTTACTAGATGTTTTCTCTGAGAGAGACTATAGATTTGATATACCCATGTTCATTAAAGCCAAGGGTTTGAAAGACACACTGGTCTTTTAAGATTCCCACTATATTCCAAGTGACACACTTGCAGACCCTTTCAAATCAATAGGAAAAACATTCTGTGTTGATTGACCCTCTTTCCAGTTTTCTATCTCAGGATAAAACATATAGGCACTACATTATATGTAAAAGAAAGACTTTTTCAAAGAATTATAACTATATATAAATACTTTATAATGAAATGAAATAAAATGCACAATATAGAACATTTTAAAAATACCAAAAATAATTTCATTGCAACACACACAGACACTGAAGAAACACTACATTTGTGGCACAAATTAGTTTATGGTTTTATCACCACAATGCATGAAAGGTGTGTTCATTTTAACATATCTAATCAAACACATGCCACAAAAATACATTCTATTTCAAAGTAATCATCTATATATTCTGTGCAATTAAAAATGCACTGAGTATAGTATATTGAGATCAAATTCATATGTACAATCAATTCTGTGGACTGTAGGATTTTAATAGAACTATTAAAATAATAATTTAAAGATGTTCTAAATATATTAAGAGGTACCAGTGCATAAGCAGGTTATAGGAAGTATCTAGTCACTTGCATGAACCAAGGAATGAAATATTACTCTTCAAATGGCAGGGATACATAAGACTGAGACAACAGGGAATACAATACACTTATCTCATATATCTACTGTCTACAGTCACTGCTCTTTTGTGGGTAATATTTGTCCTGCGTTCAGGAATGATTGTCACAAAGCCTACAAACTATGTTATAACACTTTGCACTACATCATTATCTACAAATCATGCCTTCTATTTTGATAGCGTCTAAACATGGAATATATTCACCAGAATATGTGAATACCAAGAATGAGTAAACTAGGATCTGTAGCCCCCAGATCTACATGGATATAAAGAAAAGTTATCAGTCTAGTGGCCATCTTTTTTCAGTCAAGGATCTCCCAGAAGTAAGATTGGGTCAGTTTTAGCTTAGTTGGCAGACAATGGGACCCCTATGGAATTCTCAAACCATTTAGGCAGCTGCTAAGTCTGTTCTACACAATTGTCAACAAGGGCACATTGGTGGAGATAATACCTCTATTGAACATAAAATTGCTTAGCTGATGACTCCATAGAAACTTAACCACTGAATTTTGTAATAGGAAGATAATATTTATTCTATCAAAAGAATAACATAAAGACCAAAACAATCATTACCCCTTTATCTACAATATTGTATTGCATGTTAAATATGCTAGAGTATTAATGGCATAAAACTTGTGAGATAACCATTTAATCACTGATTTAAATTAAGGTCCAGTCTCTAAAATGTAGCCAATACTGTCACTCCTTGTATGACACAGAACCTAAAACAAGATTTCCTGTGGACTAAGCTGAAAAGAAAATAATACTTGCCTAAGAAAGAGAAAAATAGTGATGAAATGACTCCTAATGGCACTCAAATCAGTTCTTTGTTCAGCTTTCAGCTCAGAAGTTTCTTCCTGTGGCATATAAGAACAATTGTAAAAACCTTCAACCAGACATGACACAAAGAATGAGAGATGTTAAATGTTGGAACATTTAACCCTAGATGGGATATATTCATTAATTTCCTCCTTGAAGAACTCAGGGAATCCCACATAAAAACAGGAAGTAATACCAGGATAGGAAGAAGGACAACAAAGAATCAAGAATATCTAAATCAATAAAATCGAAGCATACATTAGCCTACAGAAACTAAAGAAATAAGCAAAGGTTCCACATGTGTATACATGGTCATATATATATATGGATCTAGTTTAGTCTTTTTATAAGATTCCTGAGTGATGTAACAAGTGAGTCTATGATTCTTTTTTTTTTTTTTTTTTTTAGATTTATTTATTTTTTATTGTGAGTACACTGTAGCTGTCTTCAGACACACCAGAAGAGGGCATCAGATCACATTACAGATGGTTGTGAGCCACCATGTGGTTGCTGGGAATTGAACTCAGGACCTCTGGAAGAGCAGTCAGTGCACTTAACCGCTGAGCCGTCTCTCCAGCCCCGAGTCTATGATTCTTGTGCCTTCTTTTTGGTCTTTTCCTTATATTGTATTGTCTTATCCAACTCTAAACTGTCGGGTTTTTTAATCATATCATATTTTATTTTGCTATTATGAAAAATGCATTAATAAATCCCTCATCACTGGGGTAAACAATCAAAACTGAATTTTCACATACACCAGGTTGCAGAGGAAAAATCAGTTTTTTCCAATATAATGGCACTTAGTAGATCAGACATTCCAGGAGAGATCTCATATTTAGTATTACTTAACCAACATAAAATGAACTCTTCAGGACTTTTGTTGTTGTTTGTTTCTTTATTTGGCAGTGGCCTTTAATTTGCTTGCTGTTTGGAGGGCTTTCGGCATGGTTTTAGTTTGTCTTCTTGTTTTATAGGGTTTTGTTGTTACATTGCATTTTTGGTTTCTTTTTTTTTTTGAGAAAGAATGTAAGATAGATTTCAAAGTTAGGGAAAGACTCTTGAAGGACTTAGGGAAGGAAGTAGAATGACAAAAAAATATGTTTAAATTTGGAAATCATTTTAAATGATAAAAATAAACAAAAACAATAAAAACAAAAGAAAAATGATCAGACTGTTATGCATTAAGTGATTTTACTTTCCTAATATTTATTTATTTATTTATTTATTTATTCACTTTACATCCCATTGCCAGCCCCCTCACTTCTTAGTACCTACTCACTCAAGTTCCCCCCAATTCTACCATCCCTTCTCTTTTGAGAGGGGAAACCATCCTATGGGTGTCACCCCCACAACTCCTACTCTCCCTGATCAAATCAAATACCTGAAGTGCAAGGCAAAATGTCTCCCATTGAGACCAGAAAAGGCAGTACATTTACTGGCACAGGATCCATAGGCAGGTAGGCAACAGGCTCAGAGACAGACACTGCTCAAGTTGTTGGGTATCCAGAATGAAGATGGAGCTGCTCATCTCTACTTATACGAAGGGGGCCTTGGTCTGTCCTGTGCTTGCTCTTTGGTTTGTTGTTCAGGCTCTGGAAGTCTCCAAGGGTTCACGTTAATTGATTCTGCTGATCTTCCTATGAATTCCCTGTTTTCTTCAGGTCCCTCAAACCTTCTCCCAACTCTTTTTTAAGGCTCCTTAAACCTCATCTAATGTTTGGGTGTGAAGCTCTGCATTACTTTCCTTTGGCTTCTGGGTGGAGCCTTTCAGCAGAAAGTTTAGGCTCCTGTCTGGGTTAGGCTCCTGTTTGCAAGCACAACAGAGTATCATTAATAGTGGCAGGGATTGGTTCTTGCTGGTGGAATAGGTCTAAAATTGGGGCAGCCATTGGTTGGTCATTCAATCAGTCCCTGTTCTATATTTGTCCCTGCACATCTTGTAGGCAGGACATATTTTGGGTGAAAGGTTTTGTGAATGGGTTTCTGTTCTTATCCCTCCACTAGGAGTCCTGCCTCATTACAGGAAGTCAACAATTCAGGATCAACATCCCCTACTACTGAAGTCTCCGCAAGAGTACCTCCATAGAGTCACTAAGGTCTCCTCCAATACCAGGTTTCTTTCACGACTTTGAGATTGCCCCCAACTATCAATATATGTATATGTATACATAATTCACCACCACTACCCCACTCCCATCCCCATTTACTCTTCCACCCAGTTTCCTGCTTGCATCGATCTCCAATATTTATTTCATTCCCCTTCTGATAAAGATTCAATTATGCTTCTTATTTGGTTTACTTGTGCGTATTGATTATAGCATGGTTATCCTATACTTAGTGGCTAATATCCACTTATAAGTGAGTACATACCATGTTCTTTTGAGTCTAGGTTACTTCTTTTGCCTATGAATTTGTAATGTCCTTCATTTTTAATGGCCGAGTAGTGTTTCATTTTATAAATGAACCACATCTTCTTTATCCATTCTTCAGTTGAAGGGCATCTAAGTAGTTTGAAGCTTCTAGATATTACATACAAAGCTACTGTGAACATAGCTGAGCAAGTATCCTTGTGGGATGGTGGAGGATTTTTGAGTACATGCCCAGAAATGGTATAGCTGGCGCTTGAAGTAGAAATATTTCCAATTTTCTTATAAAATGCCAAATTGATTTACAGAGTGTTTGTACAACTTTGCACTCCCACCATCAGTGGTAGAATGTTCCCCTTGCTACACAACCTTGCCAGCATTTTCTTTTGAGGGATGTAAGTAATTTACATTTCCCTAATGACTAAGACATTGAACATATCTTTAAGTGCTCATCAACCATTTGAAATTCCTGCTGAGAATTCTCTGTTTACCTCTGTAACTCAGTTTTTATTTTGATTATTTGAATTGCTGATGTCTACCTTCTTGGTTTATTTATATACATTGGATATTACCCTCTGTAATATGTAGGGTTAGTGAAGATCTTTTGCTGAACTTTATGCTGTCAATTTGTCATAATGACAGTGTCTATTGACTTACAGAAGTGTTTCAGTTTCATGAAGTCTCATTTATTAATTCTTGTCTAAGCCATTGTTATTCTGATTAGAAATTAGTTTCCTGAACTGATAGTTAAAGGCTGTTTCACACTTTTATCTAAGTTAATTTTTTTATTTATACTTTATTGATTATTTTATTTATTTACATTTCAAATGTTATTCCCTTTCCTAGTTTCCCCTCCACAAACCCCCTATTCCATTCCCCCTACCACCTGCTTCGATGAGAGTGCTTCCCAAACCACCTATGCACTTTTTCCTTACCTCTCTAGCATTTCTCTATGCTGGGGCATCAAGCCTCCACAGGACCAAGGGCCTTGCCTCCCATTGATGCCAGATTATGCAATCCTCTGCTACATATGCAGCTGGAGCCATGGGTCTTTATACTTTTTTGTTGATGGTTTAGTCCCTGGGAGCTCTGGATGTGGTCTGCTTGGTTGATAACATTGTTCTTCCTTTGGGGGTGCAGTCTCCTTCAGCTCCTTCAGTCCTTCCCCTAACTCCTCCATTGGGGACCTCGTGCTCAGTCCAATTGTTGGGTGTGAGCATTCACATTTGTATTGGTCCAGCTCTGGCAGAGCCTCTCAAGGGACAGCTATATCAGGGTCCTGTCAGCAAGTGCCTCTTGGTATCAGCAATAGTGTCTGGGTTTGGCATTTGCATATGGGATGGATCCCTAGGTGGGGCAGTCTTTGGATGGCCTTTCCTGTGGTCTCTGCTCCACTCTTTGTCCCTGCATTTCTTTTAGAAAGGAGTAATTCTCAGCTAATATTTTTGAGATGGGTGGGTAGCCCTATCTCTCAACATGGGATATATCTAACCACTAGGTATGTTCTCTATAGGTTCTATCTCCCCTCTGTTGGACATTTTAACTAATGTCCTCCCCATTGAGTTCTGAGAACCTTTTTTTGTTCCTATTAGTTTTAGTGCATTTGGTTCAACATTGATGTCTTTGATCTTTCTTCTACAGGCAGACATCAAGTTATACCAGCACCATTTATTGAAAATGCTCTTGCTTTTCAATTGCACCATTTTGGCTGCTTGTCAAAAAGTTAAGTGTCTGTAAGTATGGAAGGTTTATTTCTGGGTCTACAATTCAAATCCATTGATAAACCTGTCTGTTTATATACTAATATCATGTAGTTTGTTTTTGTTTTTTTCTGTTGCTGGGTAGTGAAGCTTAAAACAAGCGACAGCAGTATCTCTAGAAGTTCTTTCATTCTTTTGGATCCTTTTAACTATCCTAGATTTTATTTGTTTTTCCATATGAAGTTGAGAATTGTACTTTCAAGATCTGTAAAGAACTGTGTGGGAATTTTGTTGTGGATTGAATTGAATCTGTAGATTTATTTTTTTAAGATGGCCATTTTCACTATGTTAATACCCCCAATCCTTGAGCATGGGATACCTTTTAGAATATATTTTGATATCTTCCTCTATTTATTTGTAAGAAATGAGGCTATTACAGGTCTCTCACTTGCTTATTTAGAGTTACTCCTTGCTATTTTATTATTT
Source organism: Grammomys surdaster (assembly GCF_004785775.1). Lineage (NCBI taxonomy): Eukaryota > Metazoa > Chordata > Mammalia > Rodentia > Muridae > Grammomys > Grammomys surdaster. The sequence goes on along the minus strand of NW_021619765.1, from coordinate 23,436 downwards.
GTGGCTCTTGTGAAGCTTATCATCTCCCTAAATTCTTTATCAGCCAGCTTATTGCTTGTATAGACAATGGCTACTGATTTCTTTGTATTAATATTATTTCTGGCCACTTTTCTGAAGGTTTCTTATACTGAACCACCTCTGCATAACTGAGTGATGTCTACTTAGTCATGGAGGAAGATGTCTTTAATGTGTTATTGAATTGTTTATGAGCATGTTTGATTTTTGTTTTGTCATGAAGTATCTTACTTTCTCTATGGTAACTGAATATTGTACTGGATATAGTAATGTGAGCTCACATCTGTGGTCTCTCAGGGCCTGCAAGACCTCTGCCCAGGCCCTTCTAGCTTTTAAAGTCTCAGATGAGAAGTTGAGTGTAATTCTGATATGACTGCCTTTATGTTACTTGGCCTTTCCCCATTACAGCTTTTAAAATTCTTCCTTTGTTCTGTAAATTTAGTGTTTTGACTATTATGTGCTGGGAGGATTTTCTTTTCTGATCCAATGTGTTTGGTGTCCTTTAAATTCACAACTATAGGTCTCTCTTTCTTTAGGTAAGGGAAATTTTCTTTGATGACTTTGTTGTTTTGAGTTTCATTAGGTTTCCTGGGTTTCCTGGAGCAGGATAGCTTGTCTCTTGCAGTTCCACATTGCTCTGGGCCTTGATGACTGTGATCTTATGCTGTCTTCTAAGTGTCCAGGTTTACCTGGTGTTGGCTGGATGATCCTGATGGCAGCATGGAAATTTAAAATTTTGTGATTTTTGTCTAGATTTGTAATCAGTAATTCATTGATTAAAGTTAAAATGCTGAACTTTTGAAGTCTTAATATCATAGTATAGCAAGATAGAAAGAAATATGTAACATTGTTCACTTTCCACATAACTTAAGTCACAACTTGAGCATTCATGTCTTCTGACATTTGTAACTTGCATCTGTATAGAGTATATTTCTTTCTTAGATACTCATAATTTATATAAACCACAAATGTTTTCCCCATCATATCATTACCATGAGTCCCAAATAGTTGATTACTAAAAGCAACCATTAGAAAGCAAGTTGAATAAATAAAAAATAGTGAAATGTAAAATTTAGCTAGTTACAGCACCATAACTTGAGTTTGCTTTTACACTGTAATCTAATGTAACGCCTGTTAGCAATGTAAACCCATCTGTAAGTTTGTCTTTCTCAAAAAGAGATCAAGTATTTCAAGGAAAATCAAGGCCTGGATTTTCTATATGAAATAGACTGACCACACAGCTGATTCTAACCTTATAAAGCTATTGTAAGTCACAAACATGTTGGAATAGACCCTGCAACTGCGATGAGGAGTTAACATTTTTTGTCTTTCATGAGATGCTTTTCTATTACTATTAAACATGTTAAATGCTATATTCAGCCAGTTTCAGAGAAGACTTGAGGATCATGTATTAACACTTGATGTTAAACAATGTTATATTTATTTTTAGTTACTTATATCAGGTTAACAATTGAAAAAATATTCAGAAGGCTCAAAAAATCTTATCTGTGTGAATGAATTACGTTTATACTAATCATGACTTCAAGCAAATTTCTCATCACATTAAAATATTTGATCATTGATAAAATGACAATTGCTTACATGTCTTAATTATTTTTGACAGATTATAAATTATATTTTTAAAATTAGGTTTGACAGATTTATTCCTATTTAGTTTCAGTCTCAAGTTTTGGTTTGAAGAATTACCATTAAAAATACATTTTTACTTCATGAAGGAGTCCACAGAATGACTAAGAACATCATTTTCCTGATTTCCTCATAGACTACCATTATGATAAGCTTTTATATCACTCAATTTATCGATATACATGAACCCTAACAAAGTAAGTGGGTAAAAAGTGACTATATATTTTTCAAGTAAGTTTCTATTAGCCTGAATAATTAAAATCTTTTTTTATCAAACATGTCTTATTTATCAAACATATTTTATTGTTTATCTAAATTTTTTTCAAGAAGCCTGGTATTGAACAATGTAGAGAAAGACATTCATATTTAGAAAAATGTCTCTATATCCATTACTATTAGCCTGGGTATATCTTATAGCCATACAACTGTATAAACATTTATCAAACAAAACTTATTCAGCAAAATATGTTGTTTTTTTCAAATCCTATTTTCACAAACCTTATTTTTATGGTTCTATGCTAATTTTTTATTTTAACTCACAAAATAAAAATCATCATACAAAAGTACATGTTAATCAAAAATATCTTGGTGTTGTTTTATTGCCTGTTTGTTTCAAAAAGGAAAAAAGCAATGCATTCAATAGGACAAAAAGGCTTTATAAACACTGCCTGAGTTGGTGAATACCATGTAGTTGCTTTAATCAAGAGAGAAGTCAAGTCCCATGGAATGTATTCCCTTTAACCTGAATAAACATGGCTGCCAGAAACAAGGTTACTTCCATCCTCTTGGTGTCATCAGCCAAAATGGTTATAAAATTATGGCTGTTTTCACCCTTATTGGGTCATCAGTCAAGATGGTGATAAACCACTTGCTTTTTGATTACTACAATATGAGTCTATTCAATATATCTTTTTAAAATTACGTAACTTAAATTTTCAACAATCAACCGCTTGATTAATGCTTCAAGTTAACTTTTTGTTACAAGTTTTATAGATTTTTAATCATAACCAATAAGCTTACACATCTTGAGGTAAAGAAAATTTACACAATATTCTTATAAGTCTTGAGATAAACTACATAATTAAGCAAAAGTTTTAAAGTGTTAAAGAAATATGAATACAGTATGTGATATGCATTGGTAATCCATATTAGAAATTACTTTTAGCTAATTTTAAAGCACATGATACTTTTGCTAGGGTGTGATATCTTCCTCCTCTTTTCTCTTCAGGGTCAAAGGGCACAAGTCATGCAGGGCAGAGATTAGGAAACTTTTCAATAATCTTATTTAAGTTGGGAGAATGGAAGGCCAAATCCCAAAATCATAAACAGTGTTTAATGAACTAGAACAACATAAAGCAGTATTTTAATGTTAACCATATCTAAAAGTTACTTGACTCTCTGAAAATCGGAATCCTTTGTCTGTGGGAGAGACAATATGGAACAAATAAGCTTCATACAAGTGATATAAGACATGTGCCAGCCACAGCAGTCAGGTGCAGTCAGTAGAGCAGCAATCTCAGAAAAAACGAAGGCAGCTCCTAGAGAAGGTAACCAGAGACAAGAGGTTAACTATGGCTACAGTAAGATGCAGGAAGGTGGTAAGATTGAGAGCTAGCTAGTAAGGACACAACTAAGAGCAGTTTTGAGACTCAGAATGCCTGACAGCACAGACAATTCCATGCTGACAACCAAGGTGCCTGTAGAGACCTCTGATGAGGTTCAGTTTCTTACATCTGCCTGTAAAAAATTAGTGGGGGCATGGAAATAGAAAAAAGGGAGAGACAACTAAAGGAATCCAAACAACACAGGATAAACATTCATGGCCATCAAGACAAACCAAATCCAATGGCTAGGTAGAAATGTCTTGACATGGCCATAGACTTGCAAAATCTTAAGTTGCACTCAGCTTTTCTTCAAGAGTTTCATAATAAGAATGCAGGACTGTCAAAAAGCAGTTTTCATATCCAGGGTAATCTGAAGCAGGCATAAAATTTGCAACTGGGTTCTGCTGCTGATGGCAGCAAGCAACTGGAGAATTGGTAAGAAGGGGAAGAAAATCACACATACACACACACACACACACACATACACACACGCACATACTGAGTAGATGAAACAAGACATGTTCCAACAACCATACACACACACACACACACAAACACACAAATATATTTACACATTGAGTGGATAAAGCAAGCTCCAATAAGTTTACATTTACATGTACACATATATACACATATACATCATATATACATGTATACATATACATTTATATATACACACACATATAAACATTCAGGTATACATGTATACACATATACACCTATATATGTGTACATGCACATATGTAAATGTGTATATGCATATAAAGGCATGTACATTTGTTCATAAGTTATGTACATGCATAACATATATACATATGCATAAACACAAAATATATACATATACATACATATACACACATATATATATGGAGAGAGAGAGAAATAGACACACAGACATGTATACATGTATACATAAAAACATATTTGGTTAATGGAGCAAACTCTAATCAGCTAACTATAACAACTTTATTTTTTTCTCCCACAGTTTCTATACCCCAGTAAAATACTGTCTAGCATCTGTAGTGGTTAGGCTTTTGCAGAAGAGACAGGGGAGAAATATAGAGAGTCAGGAAACTGAATGGAGGTATATAGCAGTGGGGGGATTGGGAACTGGGGTTAGCCACTAGAAAGCCCCCTGATACCAGGAAAGCTAGAGTTTCCCAGGACCCAATGGGGATGGTATTAACTGAAAAACCCAAGAAATAGGAGAGAGATCCTATTAGGTACTGTCCTTGGTTGAGGGATGGGCCCACCCTACCATGTCACAATATTAACCCAGAATTGTTCCTGGCTACAGAAAATGCAGGGACAAAGAATGAAATAGAGACAGAAGGAAAGGCCATGCAGAGACTGCCCCACCTAGGAATTCATCTCATCTGCAGACACCAAACCAAGACATTATTGCTGATGCCAAGATTACTCTACTTTTATATATGTGTTTAAATTATATTAGTTTAAAAACATTATTTGTTTTATTTTTAGTTATGTGTATGTTTGTTTCCATGTGAGCATTTGTAGTTGACTGCAGTTGTCTATACAGGAGTGATTCCCTGTACCTGTACTTACAGTTAGTAGTAAGTTTCTCAGTGTGGATTATGGGAACCAATATCAGGTCATTTAGTGGAGCTTTAAGTGTTCTTTTTTGTGTGTGTGCTGGTTTTTTAAATTATGTTTTCAATGGAGAAATACATCATCTGTTTACAAAATAGCTCTGGAAAAATACAAGGAGTACAGATACTATAAAACTAAGCAAACTCCATTCATGAGACACTATTTACATCATGCAAAAGCAACTGTCTCATCTCCATGTTATGGAAACTAGAAGTAAAAAGTTACTACACAGAAAAGATCCACATCTCCAGCCTGGTGAAACTTGGATGCAGTTACATGAAACATTTATTAAACTGAATTTTTCCCCAATGTGTAAACAAAACAACAAGACTAAATCTGTGCCTGGTGATGTCAATCTAACTCTGAAGCTACACACAGACACCGGTATATGTCACCTGTTAGCAGACCATCTTATTTACTCAAGTGGTGGGAGGAAGGGCAGGGTGACTGCAGAGCAAGAGGTGGAGAGGTAGGACACTGTATATAACAATGTAAGTGGTAAAGAAAGCCTTAACTGATGCATAGCTAAGGGGAAGGACTGTACTCCAACCTTGGAAATTAATTTAGAAGGACGGGTAAGTTTAAGTAATTGCAGTGTAACATGAAAATGCACAAATGTATGTCTGTGAGAGAGAGAATGCAGCAAAATGAAGCATCCAAAAGCCATCCTCATACAGAGATATGCTGCTACATGTCTGTGTTTTACCCAGATTAAAAGAGAGTAACGTTATCAACATCGGGCACCCGTAAGATATCATAAGATGACGAGAATTCTGCTATGTAATTATGAGAAATCATTGTCTGTAAAGGAGGCTTCTAATTTTTTGATAGAACAAAAAAATTCAAAAGTGGAGAGCTGACGAAATGTCAAGGGCTTACTAGAAGTGATTTTTAAAATGTTTCTGTATGTAAAATTCACTGACAAACTTTGATAAACTGGTTAAAAATAAAAATTATTTTAAAAATCAGGAAGAAAATGCCTTTTTGCCCACTTTTAAAATTGAAAATCAATTTGTCTAAGACAGGAACAGGAGTTCTGTGGAGTGTACAAAATTCTCTCAGAGATCAAATGGCCACCCTCTGGAGATGCTTTAAGGGGATGGCTTTCAGTCATTCTCTAGTTCTAGCCATGGGACCAAAGTTAGTGTTCTGTGTCATGTAGCCACAGGCTCACAGTTACATGTCATGGCTTAGGAAAATACTGGCATTCTGATTTCTGTGAAATAAGCCTTACCTTGTGTATACAAGCAAAAGAGATAAAGAAAGGCAAAAAAAGGGGGGAGGAGAAAGCACTGTTGTTTTGAAGATTAACAGACTGAAGGCAAAAGAACAGAGCTTGAGAAAGCTCACAGACCACACTTGTTGGTTGACTGCTGATTTGTATGCACTATAAAACAACTCTATAAATAAAAGGAATATGTACTTCTTAATCATAACCTCATCAAAACCAAGTATCACCTAATTCTTCTTTCAGTGTCCAAAGTATACCTTAGTTTTGACAATCCACTCTAAGGGCTACAGCTGCTTTTAAGGACTGAGCCAGGTGTCCTCCTGTCCTTTGTGAGGCTGAATTGTACACCACTGCACAAGGTATCCAATTTCAAGACTAATTGTAAAGAAAATTCTTTGGGAAAATGCCGGGAGCCAAACTCAGGAAACTACCAGCTGTCCTAAGAGAACTTAGGAAGTTACCTGCTGTTCTAGAAAGCTTAGTCAGTGCAAGGTTAGGAAAGGACAATCACGGGCCTCAGGTCCCAGGCAATTAAAGAAAGTCTGGAATTTCCTGGGAGCTGCTTACGACAATGGATGGGCTAGGGCAATAAAGATATGACTGTGTACTGGTCTTAGACAATGAGGATTCAATAGTAGGATAGCACTGAGCAATAATCCTCACCCAAACTTCCCGGTTTGCTGTGTCTTTATAACCTGCACCCGAAATTAAAGTTTCAGAGCTTGATCAGAACTCCAGACTTGCTCTGATTTCTTGTGTCTCTTGTCCCTTCATTCTTTCTCCCCCTTCCCTAAGGTCTTGTTGAATCCCCCGAGGGCCGGGGCAGGAAAAAAATGAAAATCCTTTAAGCTGAAAATCTAAAATTAGTTCTACTAAAGATTTGATTATAAGTAGTATCCCTGAGAAGGAACACTTTGGACACATGTCAGAGAATTAGAAGATCTAGCAAATACTAAGGATCAATACTTGTAACCATTTGTCCTGATCAGAGTACTGTTGCTCTTGCTTCATTTGAGGGTTTTGTTCATACACTGTTATTAATTTCAGCATGGCACCAGGTACAGAGTAACTGTTCATAAATGGAATGAAGAAAAGTAAATCAGAACAAAATGTGTACTTACCACAAAGTTTGGATCAGTAAAGCTGAGCTCTCTGATAGAGAAGCCTTAGCATCCAGAAGCTGAAAATGTATATTAAACACAGGTGATCAATAAGAAAGAGCTGTTACCTATAAAGTAGCAATTTTTCTGGTGTATAGTTGAATGAAGGAGATAAATTTATATTATCTTGGTAGGAAGAGTCTCTGATGAGGTGTAAGCTTCAAGCCATAAATGTCTGGGGTAAAAGGCAAACACTTTGATTATTGACCCATTTACCAGAGGACAGCATTGCTATTTCCCTAAGCCTAGCTCCAGGGTGACAGAATAGGGTAGAGAGAAACAATTACCCACTGGAGTAGGATTGTGGAGCCACTGACATTACTTTGACACTATCAACAGTAATAATTCACTCAGTAAGGATACCTCTGCTTCATACATTTTAAATTTTCTTATATCTTAGATGCTCACTGTATGACTTTAAGTTTAGATCATAGTCACTTTGCTGGGTGTAAAACCAGACAGAATAGGTTGTTAACTCATGAATATTTTTTTCCTGAGTACCTCCATCATCTGTGTGTTCCTTCACCTTTTTTTTGACATACTCTTCATTCAAATAGAGGCTGTAGACTCTGTTCATCCCAGTGGTGGTAGTATCAGAGAGAACAGGTCAGACTCTCAAATTCTAAACGCCATGGTGAGACATCATACACCCTCTTTGGCTTGGACTCTAGAATGGTGGGCATTTTCTCCCTATACTATGAACACCCAAATATGGACCAGAGGATATTTTTCCAAGATTATCAGTCTCATGCCAGGTGGAAGACTACCAATGGGCTTAGGCTAGGTCTTTTATATGGCCATACCTGGATCTACAACACTCAGACCTTAATATACTCAGTGATTTCTCCACTCCCCATGCCTAATTTTTCTGCTTTAATGTTGACTATTCCTACATTTTACTTCAAATGGTACAATTTCATCTTAAGAATTCCTTCTGTCCTTGTTGGACTTTTGTTACAGACAACACTCTGTGTCGAATTTCTATGTGAGGAATTGTCTCATCTGTTAAACATAAGCTTATATTGGCTAACTCTCCAAGACTTTCTGAGGGAAAAGACATTTAACTCTAGCAGCATTCCCTGCTACCACCATGTTGTGCAGAATAATACAGTGTCTACATTCCAAAAGATGTTGTACCTCAGTATTTGCATAACTACTCTTCTATGACTAATAATTCTCTAATTTCTTTCTCTAAACCTTCCCAATTTCTTGGTTGAGGAGTATCAAACTATACACCAATTAGAGAACTAACAGCCTCAGCAGTGTCAGAATTGGTGGTCTAAATTAACATGGGATCAGAATTTACCTAAGAGATGTTCATCTACATTTTTACATTCAATCTTTACTTATTGAATAAACATTCTGGTTAAGCTTCGTCATCATGAAAACTCCTGATTTGGGGATTTCTTTTATATTGCTTTTCAAAAATATTGTCTTGTGTGAGCTGGTATATGTCATCAAATATATTTTTATAATTGGAACAATTTTTTTCATCTAGTATAGTCTTTAAATTAATTGTTTTATTATTTACATTCTAGCCATTGACACTTGTTCTACTCCCCCCACAGTTTCTCACCCCATGACCCATCCCTGTTAACTCTGAGAGGTTGCTCCCCCTTCCCATCACCCTTTCCTGGAGCCTCAAGCCTCTCAATGATTAGGAATATCTTTTCCCACTAAGGCAAGACTTAGCAGAGCTCTGTTCTACATGTGCCAGGGTCTTGGACCAGCCAGTGTATGCTGGCTGATTACAGTTTCCCAAATCAAAATCATCTTTTGTACTCCCTACCTCTTTACCTATTCAAATATTTTTCTCTATTTTTAGAAAAAAAAGCATGTATTATGAAATAAACTCAAAGACTAGAATATAAGCAAAGTACATGTAAGCCAAAAATGCCTAAACAGAGCATCGATCATTAAAAGAAAGACATTCTCCTAAAATAGTATTGATTTTTGGGAAAGCAATAATTGCTGGCTATAAGGTCTGGCATAAGTGTGAAATGAAATATATATATATATATATATATATATATATATATATATATATGTATGTATATTCAGTAGTTCTACCTTGGAGAAAAAATTCTTTTCTAGTGACTATCAGTCAGTGATAAAGTCTCAGTTAGGTATAGGGGACACTGTAGGGGACACTGATCGATATCTGTTCTCAGTGCTATTACCCCATGTGGCTTAGATATGATCAAGACATTTGCATGCTCCAATAGACTCTATAAATTCACTTGTATGTCAGTTCTCTTGGATCTATATACCCTTTTTCTAGGGTATACCCTTTTTCTATTCCTTCGGGCTCTTGTTATTTTTCTGGTTTTCATTCCAGAGAGTTCTCTGAGCTCTGGTGGCAGGATTTGGTGGAGACATTCAACTAAGGACTAAGTACTCAAAGTCCTCTACTCTCTGAATATGTTCAGTTGTGGGCCTTTGAATTCATCCCCATATACTGAATAAGGAAGCTTCTTTGACAATATATGAGCAAGGAAGGAATTAATCTATGAATAAAGCACAATGTCATTAGAAGTCATTTTATTACTCTAGCTCCATTAGGAGGGCACTAAAATTTGCTTTTACTATAGGTCTATTGCATCTATGAGGTATATAAACACAGAGGCTAGACATAATGTATGATATAGTAAAGGAAATAAAATATTTCTTAAATTATATTTGCTGAAGTATATCTTTTGGTTCCTATATTCCATGTATTAATTTTATTTCCAGAAACTTTCCAAAATCTCACCAAAATCTTGGATAGGAAGCCAAGTAATTCCATAGCATCCTACCATTAATCCTCTACCATGCAACAGCTTTGTAATCTTTGTGATTCTGTTGCAAAAACAAAACAGAAAAACAAAATTAAAAACAAACAACCATGCAAACCCCTTCCAAACTTCTCCTCCCACTCTACTGAGGATTTTTATATGTAGCCAGAATCCCAAGCATTCCCAGTCAATATTAACCCCATGGGAAATAAAACTCTCTACTGGTACACATTCCAATACAAATATTTAAAAGAACTCAGACAGGCAGTAAAGGAAGATGGCATTCATGCACCCTGTACAAAATCTCTCATACAGCCAGATTGCCACATTAAACATGCCCCAAGATTTGAGACATAGTTGTAGCTCCTCCCTGCCTGGCCCATTATTATTATAGTAGGAGTCCCTGTTCTGGGATGAATGCTTTCAACAGATCAGGCAAAATCAGAGCTAAGATGAACTGGTTGTCCAGAGAGACTTTTCCATTGGAGCACCACAGGCAAAACAATCAACAGGTTACTACAAACAGGTACACCTCTCTGCAACTCACACATGGCATATACTCAACCAACCCTCAGTCTCAAAAGATCACACCCCTTCCCTATTCTTTCTCTGCCAAAAGCCAAAGGAGGCCCTACTGGATTTTATTCTTAGAGCTAAAGGAGCCTAGAAAGAAATTTTTCTAACAGCAAAGCCAGAGATCTTGTTCTTAAAAACATCATCTGATAAGGTGTGACTCCTGACTCCAGGTTAGTCTACTAAAGTCTCTGAGATTTACACTATGACAGATGGATTGTGGCAACCCAAGACATAGGATCAACATCATAACAGATTATGTCTATAGCTTAGGATTTAGTAGCAGCAATAAAAACATGAGGGATACACTTTATGTGTGGAGAGACAGGACACTGGAATAATGAATAAACAGAAATGACTCTTTGCATAATGAGTCCTATTGCCCACATGACAATCTGCTCACACTGTGACAAAGTTTTCCACTGAAGAAGAGATTGTCTTTCCCAATATGGTAAAGATAGAAAAGCAGTGTAGCCTTTAAACTTAAAAGGGGCAGCCCACAATGGCAACAGTAAAAGGAAAAACTATTTCCATAATGGCTGTATGGGTGTCCAGCATCTGAGAAGGCTCCCACTCTAAAGTAAACATCAATAAACCTAACAGCCCACTTAAATGCCTTATTGATTCTGGAGCAGACAGAACAATTTTGAGGCAGCATAATGTCACACAAGATTGCCACCTAATCCAATTCAAGGGCATCCAATTCATCCTCTCAATGCCTTTAACAAAAAAACATGCATACAACTGGGAAAACCTGATGTATCTGCCGGTCTATTATACCCCCTAGAAACTCAAGTAGCTACCAATGTTCTAGGGCGAGATTTCTTACAATCACTACAGGTAATGCCACACAATCAAAAAGAAAATACATCAGGACACTAACCCCCTAAAAATCACCCTATATTCTAAGGGCCACTGGTAAATATAATACTTCCTCCCTGATTGTCCTTCAAATGAAGCAATTTAAGTTGAATAGGGTCCTCTTTCCAGAGAGAAAAATCAAAGGTCTCACACAAATGGTAAAAGAGTAACTCTTCCAGTAATTTGAATAGAATAAAGAGCATCTATCCATTCTTCCAGATGCCTATCTAAAACCTCTTTTACGTTCAACACATTAGCAACGTTTTTTTTATTTTTTGCTAAATGATTAACAAAAGTAGCTGTCCTAACTTCTTGTGTCACAGCAATTGCAGAAGCAGTGGTGCAAGCAGTTAATGTAATTAAAGCTGTTATACCAGTAATAATCAAGCCGACTACCCTCTTGCTTTTGCTTAAAGCCTGACTCATTTCTTCCAGTACTTGCCAACTATTTTTAGAATATCAAGGTTCTGTGATACTCAGGGCACTAAAACAAAAGCTGATTGATAAACCTCCATAACTTACATGCCAGATTTCAGCAAAACCTTAGAGCCAAGGAATAATAGAAAGAACACATCAAACCCTAAAAGCCCAACTTCTAAATCAGAAGACATACACCTAGATGCCTAACTTAAAATTAATGATGGATCTAACTACTCAACATACATTTAACATTTACAAGAGTTGTAAAAAACCTCATAGGTCCCTCCATTGGCACACAACCAAAATAATTTCTTCTATCCTAATACAGTTGCCCCATCCCTTAGAAGGGATTTGGAAAGGATCCAAACCACTCCTAAAAAAACAAAGGCATTTTGTTTGAATATTCCAACAGTATTAGCCTAGTCCTATATGGTCCCTGACAGAAATGTCTGACACCACCCTGCAGACCAAGATGATGCCATGCCTCTTGCTGTTCAAGGACAAATGAGGCAGAGGAAAAGACACCCCAAAAGGAACAAAATCTCCTGGAAGAACATCCATAGCCTGATAACTACTGCCCAGTCCATGTGCCTTCCAGAAGTGTCCCTCCCCTCTATTATTATGGCTATTTTAGACATTCTTCATACTAATCAAACTACTACTCAGCCTATCTAAGGAAACCTATAACGGACACACCCAAATCATAGGAACCCAAGACTGCCGATTTGAAGGATTTCAAACCAAGATGAACTTTCATGCCAGGGCCCAATTCCTGCTAAACTTTGGAGGGCATGCATAGTAAAGTGCATAGTTTATACCTGCCAAAAAATACATTGTACAGATTTGCTCTTGAGATTTCAATCCACTAAGCAATTAAGTTGGTTCAATAATCAATTGTCTTCCTGGCTCTCAACCCCTTTTTACCTTCTAGTTTATGTTGTGATTTATTTTTATGCTTACAACCTGTCCCATCCAATTTATAACTTTAGATAGGTATCAACCAGGGTAGAAGGCAGTGACTGTGATGATACATCTCTATATTTTTTGTTTGTTTGTTTTTCAAGACAGGGTTTCTCTGTGTAGCCCGGGCTGTCCTGGAACTCACTCTGTAGACCAGGCTGGCCTCAAACTCAGAAATCCACCTGTCTCTGCCTCCCAAGTGCTGGGATTAAAGGTGTGTGCCACCATCACCCGGCTACATCTCTATAATTAAAAAAAAAAAGATTAGTAGGGCATATGGACAACTCCTCCAGAGGAATATGTATAGGACTGGTGAGGTGGAGCATGACAAGACCCCAGAAATCTCAGAAACATAAGAGTAGAGCTGTTTGTTTTCTGTTTCTATTGTTTGATTTAGGGCATGTAACAATGACCAGCCAATTAGGTGATCACAGCCAGTCATCGAGCACAGCATCTGTAATTCTTCCCCATTCAAATTGAGCATCACTCCCAAAATCCTATCCCATTGTCCAAAGTTAATAAATATAGTCCTTGTCCGCATAGAATAAAACACACAAGTTATTTCACCAAGAATAGTCTGAGACTGGCTCTTTATACTAAGATTTAACCCTTGAGGGAAGGCTCCTTTCCCCAAGCAGTCACCATCAGATCTTTGACCACACTGCTAGGTCAGGCTCCTCTTGCCAACAGAGTCTCACATCAGAGCACTGACACACCATCACCCCTACTACTGCCACTGCCACTGGGGGATTCAGGACCCTGACTACCTGCCCTGTGCTAGCCTGTTGTCTTCAGTAACATCTTTTTTCTGTTCTAAGAGCTGCAATACTCCTGGTATTCCTGGCTGGATGAGAGCCCTATGGAACCTATTTATCCCAGGCACACTTCACAGGCTGGTGTACAGTGGCATCTTATACTCAAGATTAAAGGGGAGGCCTGTAGACATATTCTGGACCTTTCCTTGCCCTCTCTGAGCTGTATAGGCACACCACCAGGAGAGAAAGAATGTAGAACTGCAGGAAAGATATATGTTTTCTATTTTTCACAGTTCAAGTTTCTCATTCATGTTGCACCACACCAAAAAGAAAAATGGACAACTATATTAAACAGCTATACTTATAAATATCTAATAGCAATAGCAGGCTTTTGCTTTCTCTTACTAAGCTTAAGATCTTTCACCTTATCCTCTTTAAACTATTCTTCATTTTCGTGAAAACACTCAATGAATCACAGACATCCAAAGTTACTGTAAGTCTTTGCATGAAGGATTTTTTTCCAGGCAGGACCCTGGCTGGAGATCAGCTCTCAGTGGTTCCAGGCTCTAGCCCAGGGCTTAATTACAAGCTGCTAGTCAGGAATGGAGAAAGGCTTCTGAAATACAGTCAATAGCAACCCAGCTGATACTGGACTTACTGTCATCTCTAACCTTAATTTTTCAAAGCCTAGTTTTAATGAGGATTCTTAAATGCATTAACCTCCAATCTAGCTCATTATTCACCACAGGTAGTAGAAAAGAAAGGAGACAGGGGAAGTGGACCAGCTTAGAAATGGTACTTTGGAGAAATTCCCATCTGAGTTGTCAGGAAATCAGTAGTTCATAGGTCAGCAGACGCACCTTGATCCACTCGAAAACATTTCAAAGATACACTAGAAATCTAGTTCAGTAGTGTTAGGATAGCATCAATGTTAGCATGACCTATCAGGAACAGTCAGGCCTCACCCAAATTGGCATGAGTCAGCAGGAGAGACCAAGGCCTACAGAAATACCAGAAAAAGTTCTTGGCCGTGCCTCTCTCAATGAAGTGAATATTACAGAAGACCATGACGTGTATAGCTATGCAAGAAAGCCAAACAAGCTCTCATTACTGTCCTTTGAGTCCTTTTCATACCCCTTCCAAAAATCACATGTCCTCCATTGGTCTTGCCTCAGGATGTTAGTCTGTTTCACCTGACATCACTCTGCCAATCAGCCCCGGTCAATGGAAGCAGGTAGAAGCCACAGTGTACCAACAGTTTTTGATGCATTTTTCTCTGTGGAGTCATGACAAATGTAGCTCAACTATGCAATGTAAAATAGACCAATACATGTGTGGCATTAGCAAAGAAAACTTCATCATGTATCCTTTTTTTTTAATCTGGTATTTTATTTATTCACAGTTCAGATGTTATCCCCTTTCCTTGTTCACACTCCCCATAAACTCCCTATCCCATCCTCCTCCTCATTTTTCCTTTTATACCATTTTAATTTCATGCAAGTATTAAGGTCAGTTCTAGGTTGAGGAACCAGCAATGCAATAGATGCAAATAGTCAAAGAACAAGCAAGACAATAATTATAAATAGTCAAAGAAAAAGCATGCCAATAAACAAAGTACTGTGATCACTCTGGTGATCATTATTTCTAAGGGCTTATCAGGAAGACCAAAATATCTTAACCTACTTCCCTCTCCTAGCCCAAAGTCATTTTCATGCCTGAAGCCTCCTTTTTTGTTCTAGTATAAGATTTAGATTCCTGCCTGAAATTACTCCTTTGTTCTAGCCTAAGATTTAAATTCTTGCCTGAAATGATTTCTTTGTTCTAGCCTGATGTCAGATTTCTGCTTGATGCCCATTTCCTTGTCCTTGGTCAATGCAGGAATCATGTATACCTTCAACATGCTTGTTTTAGAAGAACTTCCTTTCATCTGTGTCCTCTTCAGTGAAACATTCTTTCACATGTTTTCCCCAGCAAAACACCATCCAACGCAATTGACTTTCCAAAGACTTCTTATGGTTCCACATCAGGGATTCCCTGATCTCTGGCCTAGACTTCTGAATGGTTCTATTATTGTATCAAGAGCTAGGAATTAGATTCTGATTCAGCTTTAGAATAAGTCATTCCTGATTCAGCATTAGAATCTTGCTTTATCTGCAGGAAGATCCACTTCATCCTTTGGTATCTGAGAGACACAAAAGAGATGGTGTTCTTTATACTTGTTTGGGGAACACATGAATAATAGGTATGTCAAGAACAGCCCTTTTGTGTACCTCAAGATACTCTGAGAACTTAAAGCTATAACATTTATGAATATCCTCTTTCCTATTATCCAAGCCTCTTGAAAGCAAACAAAGAAATCAGTGGCATCCTTCTTTGATATAATTCTATAGCGATCAATGGTCTCCATCCATCCTAGATTATCTCATCAGGTAGAAAATGTTCTACAGTTTGGAAAATAATAATTCCTTCACTTTACTAACTCTTCTCTTTGTCCACTTTATTCTTTGACCACAGGTAATTAAAAAGCCCGTGCATATACCCAATGAAAAAAACTTGGCCTGCCAGAGTTTTATTTCTCAATTTATCTTTGAATCTCCAGTTGCTGATTAAGCTCTTTTCAACAGCATCATATTCCACCAGTCACTTTAGTGTATATGCTATCTATATTAATGCAGTTATGCTTCTTTCAACCTACTTTTAATAAAAAATTCCACATCTCAGTACTGAAAACTTATTTAGGAAGAACTGATATGAATCTTTTTCATACACAGTATTTTTGTGTTCATATTTGTATCAGTCGTGTTTTGTCTGATGGACACTCTCTTAGTATCAACTATAACCTCAGACAATTACATTTAAAAAAAACATAATTTTGATCAGAGATCCTGGAATCCTTAGGTGTTTGGTTGGAAATACATCTTGTTAAGAGCTCCAGAGTCTCCCATTCTCAGCATGTTTTCCAGTTTTGGGTCTCTAATAACAATTTATTGCAACACAAAGTTTCTCTGAGAATGCTTGAGCTAATCTTTTTGCAATATTTTCCCCCAGCATGTCAAAAAAGAACAAGCTATGTCAGACATAGAGTGGTGAAAGTGGTTACAATGGTTTTATGTAGACGTGATCAGGAAAGCATTTCACAAGGAAAATGATGTCAATTTGTTCAGAGAACTCTGGTGTGAGGAGAAAATATATATACAAAAATGAATACATGATGCCACAGATCTTTGAAGCAGATGCTGGCTGCATGGTGCCCACCCTGACATTGTGTTAAACTGAATATAGGTATCCTTGGTAAATTATTAAACATATTTTCTGCATGGAGTGAATGTTGCAATACTATAGAGGGAATCCAGAACTTCATAGTTATTTAGGTAAGCATTCAGTCATATCCTGAGGTCCTTTAGTTTGTGTTTCAGATAAATATTCTCTCTCTCTCTCTCTCTCTCTCTCTCTCTCTCTCTCTCTCTCTCCCCTTCTCTCTCTCTCAGAGGAAAAGCAATCTATGAGCTGATGGTAAGATAAAAAGCAGGCATTAAAAGCCAATGTGGCTCTCATCTGCCAACTCCATCCACAACAGAGTGAGACTTCTTAGTTTCAAAATATAGCTGGCAGCAACTTGTCTCATTCCTGACCCTGGAAAGCTGCAGAACTTATGTTCCTCTATGTCATCCTTTTTGTAATATCCAGATCCCAGTGGTTATGGCAAAGCCACCAAAGAATAACTCACACCCTACAGGGAATGAGGTATCCTAGAGTGAAGAAAGATATGTATATGGTATGTACAGACAAGTTTAAAGAGTACACATGGAGTGACCCATGGCTCTGGCCACACATGTGGCAGAGGATGACTTTGTTGGACATAAGTGGGAGGAGCGGCCAATGATCCTGACAGAGTTTGATGCCCCTGTGAAGGGAAACGCCAGAGCAGGAAGGTAGGAGTGGGTGGTGGGTGATGGACAGGCTGGGGGAGGAGGATGGAATAGGGGGTTCCTGAGGGAGACCTGGAAAGGGCATAACATTTGAAATGTAAATAAAGAAAATAGACAATAAAAGAAAAAAATAAAGTTTCTTCTGCTAGACAGTCCAGCCTAGCAGACCCTTTTCCTGCTATACCATTCCCTTTCCTGGAAATTATATACCATATACCATAAAGAGCTCAGAGCCTGGTGAAAATATTCCCACTTTTGACTGAGGACTTTGGTGATGAATCTCTTAAGCAGCTCATCTGTTCCTCTCTTTTTGAAATTTCTAAGGAAGGGCAAGGAGAAACATAAAGCACCCATCACAACCAGGAGCTAGACAAACTGCTGAGAATAACAGCTAGAAACAAGGAAGGATCAGCCTTTTATGATGGGAAATGATAGATGAGGGCTCTGTTGGGTCTCAATGTTTGCTTTTTGTAGTACCATGCCATATATTATTTTTTCTATGAGAGAGAAATCATTTTTCTCAAATGCAGACTGTAGGGTCTAAGAATTACAGGCTACCTCAAATTTACCTATCTTAGGATTAATAACCACAGCCTATCAGGATAGAAAGCCAGGTTTGCTGGGGAAAAGCTTAATTCTTTTGAGACCCAAAGCCTCAGAATCAAATATGCCAAGTCAATTTCTAGAAAGGACATAGTGATCTCTTAGGTCTTTTATCAGGGTAATTGATCTCTCAAGCAGTCTTCAATTAGGTCCTCCTTCAGAGGATTCCTTTGCAGCTGTTTGTCTTCCTGATTTCACATAGAGGTGGCCACAACCATTCCCCCTACATTCCCACACTTTTGTCTACATGGTGGTATCACTGATCTCTGCCATCCTGTCTTTGATCACTTCTTTAAGAGGGCCACTTTTGGGATTTTCAAGAGACATCAGCACCTGGAGGGCAGTGTGATTTGTGGAGCACTGTCTGAAGATATGTTGTATGAGACACTTAAACATAATAATTACTAATATGACAATTCCACTCATTATAGTCTAAGTGGCTATGATAGAGGGGTCAACAGCCTCTTAATATTGTCCCAAATTTTTACCAAGAATCCAGTATCTATGGAAAGCACAGATAACCTGGTTGCAGTGAAGTTGGCTATGTTCTCACTGAACAGCACAGAATAGTTAATGTATTTGTCTGACCAGGTAACTTCAAGATATCAAGACCACTGGTGTAGGGCTTCAGTGGTGTTATGGACCTGGTAAAGAGTTAGGCAGATTGAGGGAAGCCTGGGGTCACTTTCCAATAGAGACATGTGCCTAATCAAGCCCAACTCTTCTGCCAGTAGGTCAATCTGTTCTTGTAAAATGTGGATGGCTTGACAAAGACATTGATTTAAAATGTCCTGCATCTGTAGCACCCAAGCTGACTTAGAGACTTCAGCATTGACAGTCTCCTCCATAGTGGCTGTCTGGGTCAAGGCAACAGCAGCTGTTGTCACCCTGGCAATGTGTGCAGTGAAGGTTGAAAGGATGGCAACTGTAATATCAAAATCCATATTTCCCCAATGTAGATGTTGTAAGTGAGTCTGGGCCATCAGAGTGATAGCATGAAATTGTGTGATATTTATCACAAGCATCCAAATGGCTGCTGGTTCCCTCATTAGGATTGCCATTTTTGAATACCACATTCAGCGGGCAGTCAGGAAACATTTCTAATTAAAGCAGTTAAGGCTGTGTCTGACAATGAAGGTACTGACCGGAAAGGAAAACAGAGGTCAGACACAGACTGAGGTGGCTTTCAAGCCAATCTGGCTGTCAATGGTCACATTCATGGGAATCACCCTATTCCACATTTTTGCAGACCAGTTTATATGAAATGCATCCTACTAAAGAGACAGACACCTTTTACGAGAGTAAGGGGGCATAAACAAGACAAAGGAACCACATAAATCCCAATTGCTCATAATGGGGTCATATTGGGATTTAATGGTATCCCTATTAACATTGAGAGTAATGGAAGGATCATGTGAAGTAAACGTCCACATGCCAAGTGTGAGGTTAGATGAAAATATTGGGTAGTCTCCAACAAATTTTATATCTAATACAGACTGGCAGTGCTCCCAAGGGATAAGAAGTTCCATGAAAGTGGGCATTTGAGAAACTCTTGGAAAGTGAGGCAGGGGTGGATGTGATATACTTGGGAGATCCTTTGGGGTTTTGTAATCAGCAAGGGAACTAACTATGAAGTTGTATGCCTAACATTGTGCCATAGGTTAGATTTCCATGAAAATCCCCTGTTGGTCATATTGTGTAGCTGGATAAAAAGTTGATAGAGGAGACATTGTTGGTAAAGCAGAGAATTTCCTCTGTGGGCTAGGTGCATTATAATCATCATGTACTCATGACTAAATCCATGAAGAGCAAACTCAAACTCACATTGGAAACACAAAAAATAGGGTAGGCCAGGAAGTTACCTGCTACAGGCCAAAGAATGGGGGGTAAGGGCACCAAATCCCAGAGCTCATTGACCCTTCCATGCTGAAGAAAAATTAATAAACACAGTATGTACAGTATGTCTCCATGTCCTGGTCTTCTACAGCCTCCTTCATTGCCCCTTGGTCTATGGCAGGATGAACATTTCTTGAAGGCACTCATATTGTCACAGTTGTGTCCTGGAGAAAATCACAAGCATAACATCAACCCCTTATCAGAAGCAGAGTGGATGGCTGCCATTGAGAGGTTATTGGATTCATCCATCTAACCAGGAGAAAAATTTCACATGGAAGAGGACCTCCACCTGCTGCAAACTCTTTTAATACCCTCCACCCACGCCCCTTTAGTCTCACGAAAGTATCTCTTCTAAATGGCAGTTCCCAATTGCCTGCATTGTCTGTATCAGCAATCCTTGATCTCTTGGGGAATATTCAATTAGGTCCTCCTACAGGAGATACATTTGCAGCTGTGCAGTCCCATGCATTTACATAGAGGTGGCCTCTGCCATTCCTCTTACAGGAGGAGTTTACACAATTAAAGAGAATATAGCAGATACAGTTCCACCTTTGTAAATTTAGGGACTTCTAGTCACTAACATATATGGATGATTAGTTCAGATCAGTAGTCCAAACATGTAAGAATGTCCATGCCATATTTGTTTATTTTCTCCAAAAGTCTCAAAGAGGACCATATTGTCTAGAGCTGTTGATAACAGACAAAAGTCTGGGTGAACCATTTCTTTTGGAGACAACACAACAGTGTGTGTCCAATGAGGAAATCCTAAAAGTTTATCTTTATCTATACCAAGTCAGTGTCTTCAGGACTAGTTAACCATCACCTCCAGTTGTGCACTCAGAGGCACAGTTCTTTAGGATCATGGAATATGTAACCTGAGTTAGGGATTCCATTATAAAACCACAGCACAAGACCCTCACTGCTTACTGAAATATGGCTGTCAAGTGTGCTCAAACTAAGAGTGATTAGAGACTGGAAAACTAAAGTGATGAATGAATTGTTGATGTCTAACAAGTTATATATCAGCTTCCAACTGTGACTCAAATCCATAAGCTTATTGGTCACTCATATGAGAGCAAAACATATGTATTGATCTACAACTAATAATAATTATGAATGATATTCCAATATAACTAATTTTAAACATTAAATTAAAAAGAAAATGCAATGAAGGCCACCACATTGGAGGCATTCTACGGATCAGTTATACTAGCGTGATACTTCTATTATGTAATATTTAAAGAGCCAAATATTTTCAAATAAATTTTAATTTGGCATATATTATAGACGTTTTGTAGCTGTTGATAATAAACCTTAGAAACATTAATACCACATATATTATCTTCAAATTTCATTCTATATACTCTATATGCCTTATACTATTCTCTATATGCTTTAAATAATTTACACTGACATTTGTAACATACAGAAGCCTGTTAGGTTTTCATTGTATACTTATTTATTCATCTAAATCCTTGTATATAAATTCTATTTCTTAAAATAAGTTTATTTTTGTATATAAATATTAATTTAAAAAAAATTTCTTAAACTTATACTATTTTGTTTTTAATATCATGTATTTTATTATTGTTGAGACATTTTTATTTTTAATTGTAAATCATATTGTTTTAAAATCATTTATTTTTTTCATACCATGAAATAATATAGAAGGGAGTTAGAAGTCTTTTTTTTATAGTTTTTAAAATAAAATTTGTTGGGATGGCCTGTCCAGGTCCTTTTATTTTGAATGTGTATTAACATTTAACACATTTTCTTCTTATGATTTTAACACCGCTGAATGTAGGAAGATAGCAATTATTTAACTTAGTAGATAGTGCAGAAATTCTGTACTGAATCTTGAAAAAAAAATTTTAAGAACCCATTTCATTGAGAAAATCAATAAGATAGATAAACCGTTAGCCAGATTAACCAGAGGGCACAGAGACAGTCTCCAAATTAATAAAATCAGAACTGAAAAGAGAGACATAACAACAGAAACTGAAGAAATTCAAAAAATCATCTGATCCTACTACAAATGCCTATACTCAACAAAACTGGAAAACCTGGATGAAATGGACAATTTCCTAGACAGATACCAGGTCCCAAAGTTAAACCAGGAGCAGATAAACCATCTAAATAGTCCAATAACCCCTCAGGAAAAAGCAGCAGTCATTAAAAGTCTCCCCACTAAAAAAAGCCCAGGACCAGATGGTTTTAGTGCTGAATTTTATCAGACCTTCAAGGAAGACCTAACACCAATTCTCTTCAAACTATTCCACAAAATAGAAACAGAAAGAACACTACCCAATTCGTTCTATGAAGCTACAATTACACTCACACCCAAACCCCACAAAGACCCGACAAAGAAAGAGAACTTCAGACCAATCTCCCTTATGAACATCGATGCAAAAATACTCAATAAAATTCTAGCAAACCGAATCCAAGAACACATCAAAACAATCATCCATCATGATCAAGTAGGTTTTATCCCAGGAATGCAGGGATGGTTCAATATTCGGAAATCCATCAATGTAATCCACTATATAAACAAACTCAAAGAAAAAAACCACATGATCATCTCACTAGATGCTGAGAAAGCATTTGATAAAATTCAACATCCCTTCATGATAAAAGTCTTGGAAAGATCAGGAATTCAAGGCCCATACCTAAACACAGTAAAAGCAATTTACAGCAAACCAGTAGCCAACATCAAGCTAAATGGAGAGAAACTTGAAGCAATCCCACTAAGATCAAGGACTAGACAAGGCTGCCCACTCTCCCCCTACCTATTCAATATAGTACTGGAAGTCCTAGCCAGAGCAATTAGACAACAAAAAGAAGTCAAAGGGATACAAATAGGAAAGGAAGAAGTCAAAATATCGCTATTTGCAGATGATATGATAGTATACTTAAGTGACCCCCAAACTTCCACCAGAGAACTCCTAAACCTGATAAACAACTTCAGCAAAGTGGCTGGTTATAAAATCAACTCAAACAAATCAGTAGCCTTCCTCTACATGAAAGATAAACAGACTGAAAAAGAAATTAGGGAAATGACACCCTTCATAATAGTTGCAAATAATATGAAATACCTTGGTGTGAATCTAACCAAGCAAGTGAAAGACCTGTACGACAAGAACTTCAAGTCCCTGAAGAAAGAAATCGAAGAAGATCTCAGAAGATGGAAAGATCTCCCATGCTCATGGATTGGCAGGATTAATATAATAAAAATGGCCATCTTGCCAAAAGCAATCTACAGATTCAATGCAATCCCCATTAAAATCCCAACTCAATTCTTCACAGAGTTAGAAAAGGAAATTCTCAAATTCATATGGAATAACAAAAAACCCAGGATAGCGAAAACTATTCTCAACAATAAAAGAACTTCTGGAGGAAT
>NW_021619764.1:512105-519498 GCF_004785775.1 Grammomys surdaster | reverse complement strand
CTCCACATCAGGATCTACCTTTGGTGACTGCATATGGGATGGATACTCAGGTGGAAAGGTCCCCAGATGGCCCCTCCTTCAGTTTCTGTCCCACACTTTGTCTCCATCTTTGCTCCCTTGAGTATTTTGTTACTCCTTCTAAGATGGATCAAAGCACCCACACTTGGTCTTCCTTCTTCATGAGCTTCATGTGGTCTATGAGTTGAATATTGGGTATTTCAAGCCTCTGGGCTAATATCCGATAATGAGTGAGGGAATATCATGTGTGTTCTTTTGTGGTTGGGTTACCTCACTCAGGATGATATTTTCTAGTTCTGTCCATCTTTTTAACTACGTTTTTAGGGACCTCTAAGCCTATAATAAGAAGAGACCTTGACTCTGTAACCTGTTCTCCTGGCCAGTCAGAGTTTGTCAATTGTCTCTGTTTACCCAGCACCAATTATACAACTTGAGTTTACTCAGGGGCAGATACCTCAAGAAGATTCCTGGAGTAATGGCCTCATCTAGCTATGTGCTTACTTATCTTCAGGACATAAGCAAGACTTCCAAATAGTGGCTGAGTAGAGTTAATTTTAAGACTTTCCTTAAAACAACTTCAACTTAAGACAGTATGAAGACATATAGCAATAATGGGGAAAATGATCTCAGGGCCTTCACAGGCCCCGAACTTGCCTTAAATCTCTCTCAACCAAATACGTACTTCATTAGTGCTTGAGAATTTGAATATCAGATGGGTTAACCTGCACAAAAGGAAAAGATTTTTTTACCAGTTTTAAAGATATAGCTATGAAGTGAAGAGGCCATGTCTTAGCACTGAAATGTTGGTGGTACATGACTATTCCTTGTTTAGTGACAGTCCAAAACTTGTACTATTATTTTTCAAAGAGACAGGAATGTCTCCCGGCTTTCCTGGACAGCAGACGGATGAGCAGTCACTTAGTTTATATGTAGGTACAGTAGGAGCACCGTGTGTGCACTCTGAACTACTTGGACAGAAGTAGGTTTTTGAATGTAACAGGATAAGTCAGCTCAAGTTGTAATATATTTGGGGGAATCAGTTCACTACAAATTGTGACTGCAAACATTGCACTGTAAATGTTTTGTAGCTCTCCCCCAATAGATTTTTTGAAAAAAAAAAAAAGGGATTCCGACATAGTTTTTCTCAGGAAAAGAAATAAACTGAATCATAATACAGAAAGTCCCCCAAGGACACAACACAGAGACCAAAACACAAAGAGAGACAGAAGGACAGCGATTGCAGCAGTCTGCTCAGCTTCTCTGGAACTGTGTGAAAGAGTTGTCCTGGCTTCGAGACTCCCACCATTTCCAGTGGGTATGGCTGTGCCATATCATGAAGTAGCCCTCACCACACACCAAGCAACACTCTGGGTTCCAGGGACTGGAAGGATTAAGACTAGAAGAAGACATGGCAGACTGCTTTGGAACCTCTTCTTCAATGTGTTCTTCATTCTGAAATAACAACATTGGGCAATTTTGGGGTTGAGGTGTGTGCATCTTATGTGTAGGATGTGCAGAAAATCCAGCACACCCTTCTTCCTGGGAGCAGCACTACAATGAGACACACTAAGTTCTGATTCATCAGAAACATGAACACTGACCCCAACTTGTGGGCACACATGGATGGGAACACCTTGACCTTGGCATCAGGGTCAACGTGTGCATTCTGCTACTGCTGTCTGCATCACCAGGATGACAGTTGTCCAGCCCAGTCCCAGGCTCCTGCATGTCAACCCTATGGCTCTGGATTGTAGCAGAGAAGGAGGGAGAACATAGGCACTTTCTGCTCCAAGCTAGCCTTAGAGCAGCTATTTCTCTTCTCTTTCCTATCAGGTGAGCTTCCTCCCCTAAGCCAGAGCTGCCATCTCTGGGTTTCCATTCACCTCTAGTGCTGCTCAGGCTCCTGTGTGCTTCCTTCCTCACCTACAAATATCTTATGGTTTGTCTTATGTAGATAAATTCTCATGATTTCCCATTTTCTTGGTGTATCACTTGCAGAAGATTCACTGGTGGATGGACCACGAGTCAAAGCAGCCCAAGGCTTGGTGATAAAAGAATCAAAGTGTTTATGTCCTGGAGAAGCAGAGGGCTATGATGACAGAAAAATTACCTTTAGTGTAGCAAATTAGTATTTGGGGAATGCATTTTGAACTTTAGTGTAAATATTAAAACTGTGGGCTTTGGGGTTAAGCTGCCTGGGTTGAAATCGTGGGAAATCACACAGCTAAGGACAACCTATGTGATCCTGGACATATCTACATGCTCTAGGTCTCCACTGTAATAACTGTGAAATGGAAATGAAAGCAGCAGGATGCACAGCCTGTGAGAAATTCCACAGTAATCCACCAGCAATGGAGGAGCTTTCCTCTTTCTCCACATCTTCGCCAGCGAAGAGCTCCACATGAAGCTCAAGAAGAAGGAATACCAAAGTATGGGTGTTTCCGTCCTTCTTAGGAGTAACAAAATACTCAAGGGAGCAAATACAGAGACAAAGTGTGGAACAGACTGGAGGAGGGGCCGTTTGGAGACTGCCCTACCTGGGGATCCATCCCATGTGCAGTCAACAAACGCAGACACTGTCGTGGATGCCAGGAAGTACATGCTGACAGGAGCCTGATATATCTATCTCCTGAGATGCTCAGCCAGAGTCTGACATATTCAGAGGAGGATGCTCACAGCTAACAATTGAATGGATCATGAGGTCCCCAATGGAGGAAGTAGAGAGAAGACTGAAGGAGCTGAAGGGGCTTGCGAGCCCCATGGGAAGAGCAATAATACCAACCAACCAGAGCTCCCAGAGTCTAAACCACCAGCCTGGGAACACACATGGAGGAACCCATGGCTCCAGCTGTATATGCAGTGGAGGATGGCCTTGTCAGGCATTGGTGGGAGAGGAGTTCATTGGTTCCGTGAAGGCTGGATGCCCCAGTGTGGGGGAATTCAAGGGGAGGGGAAGTGTGTGGATGGGTGGGGGTACACCCTCATAGAAGCAGCAGGAGGGGGGACGGGATAGGGAGTTCCTGGAGGGTGGAATAGGGAAAGGGGATCTGAAATATAAATAAGTAGAATATCCAGTAAAAAACGAAAAAAAAAAAGAAGAAACTTCACAGTAAGTATAAAGCATATGAGACAATGTTAGCTTTCCAGGAACACAAGGAATGCTGGGAATATCTCTTTAAAGTGAATGTTTTTGATGCAGTCTAGACCCCAGTTTATCAGAGGTCCTAACTGCCGCCGACTACCTAGACTTAGTTAAATTGTGAAGCAAGAATGGGAGAATCCTGCTCTGCTCAGCCTTCTCTGTCTTCCCAATCGGGTAAGCAAATGTGGGTCTCTTCACTATGAAAATTGTAGGAGTTAGGTCATCCCAGGTAGTGAGTTAGGAAGATCCTTTTACTTTTTGGGGAAGACATGGCCAATGTTTTTACAGTCTATTCCTATACCCAAGCCACCAGTAATATGTGTGGGACAAGTTTGCTTTCACTGGGGGCATACCTTCTGTCCACCCTTGTATTTGGGAGTACGGATGCCTGATAGACTCTGCTATGTGCATATCCCTAAGAAGTCTCAGTGCTTGTACATATGTTGGCTGATATCACTATCACAGGCCTTGGTTTCTCTATAGCCTAATCAGCAGAAGCCCTTCCTCATGGGTATTCTCTCAGGGAAGCTACCTGGTGCCTGTTTCTGATACAAGAGGGCTTCATCTGACTATAAAATTCCACTCAAGGTCCCTCTGGTCTCTAGCTACGTCCTCCACTTCTGTAGGCAGGATGAACTTCAGTAGGCCTGGTTTACTCCTTTGACCTGTGAACAGGTAGAAGGATTCTGAGAAGTCTTTACTGTTATATGAGATTAACTGCCTCAGATTCTCCAGATTGCAATCCCTGTGGAGGAACCTGTAGAAAATTCTTTCTCCTGCTCAGAGTGAGGTATAAAGAGGCTCAGAGATCAGTGTTGCTGCATGTCCTCTACCAGCAGGGGGCACTGGACTTGGGTGATTGTCAACTAAAAATGGCTTGCAATCCATTAGAAAGGGCAAGTTACAATAAAACTGGCCCACTGGTGGAATACTAGCACAAATACTGTGGGAGGAACCAACCACTTCTGACTGGATTCAAGACCCATTCTGCAAGTTGGAATTCATACCGGACCCCATCATCAGGGCCAAGAGTCTATGATTAGACAGGTCATAGGACCTAGGGGAGAAACTACTGGTATTGCTCTGCTAAATGTGAATAATATTAAACTGACTTGTTGTTTCCATAGATAGATAGATAGATAGATAGATAGATAGATAGATAGATAGATAGATAGATGATAGATAGATAGATAGATAGATGATAGATAGATAGATAGATAGATAGGTAGATAGATGATAGATAGATAGATAGATAGATAGATAGATAGATAGATAGATTGATAGACAGATAGATGATAGATAGATAGATGATAGATAGATGATTGATAGATAGATAGACAGATGATAGATAGATAGATAGATAGATAGATAGATAGATAGATAGATAGATGATAGACAGATGTAAAAAATACACCTGTGAATTCCATATAATATATAGAGAACAGAACAAGAAAGGGCTGGATGTAGGAAATAAACTAAGTAATGAAAGATGGCGTGAAGCTAATTACTTTTGTAATTCTAGCTCTGCAATGTAACGTTTGCTCTTTGGTAGTGGATACATTCATAAAACATATTTGATAGTGAAAGTACAAAATCTGGTGGGAAGCCCCACAGCCTCTGTTCTGAATGGCTACTGTAATGGTATAAGAAGCTCACAGAATTGTATAGTCTTTGGATCTGGCTAATTTTGGTGTGTGATTTTTTTTGTGACATTGTTAAATAATAAAGTTTAAAATAAACACACACATTAAATGGAGCTATGCCACACAGAGTGATAATGTTTGTCATAAGGACCACAGATTGTTATTTACCAAAAACTTCAGTGCCAGGCATGAGAAACCTTTTCGTTTTTTGAGCAGAGGAATCCAAGAGATTGTTAAAACAATACCAGGTACAGACCTTGCTCTTTGTTGCTTCCCACAGCTTGAAGGTATCCTTGAAGACACCATCCACTTCGCACACAGGACTTGGAGGGATTGAGCTAGTACTGGCCTGGAAGACTCGTCTCTAAGGTCTAGCTTTCATAGACTGAAAGACCTAAGCAAGCTGCCAAGGAAGAAAAGCAGTGAACAGTCCTACCTAGCTAGCTGAGATGCCTGTGAACCACAAGAATGACAGTCATGACAAGACATTCCCAACGTCGCTGTAATAGTGACACGCTTATCTTGGGGGTAGTCAGCACCTGTCTCGTTAGACCTTACTCCTACTCAATAGGAGGGAATCCACATCTGGTACTGTAAACCTAGCCAACTGCCATGCCTGGAGAGGTCACAGGCCCTAGAGGAGAATGTGTGTCTCTACTTTCCTAAACCAATATGAGTTCTAACTGACTTCTAAACCAGCAGTTCTCAACTGTGGGTTGCAATCATCAGGACACACATATTTCTGATGGTCTTAGGAACCCCAAACCATACATTTCTTCTTGTTGCTACTTCATAACTGTAATTTTGCTACTGAACAGAATCTCGGTTCCTAAGACCACTGGAAATATATGTTTTCTGATGGCTACTAGCCACAGGTTGAGAACCGCTGTGTTTCCTTATGCCCACAGACAAGCGTGGCTCTCAGGCCTCAGTAGGTAAACTTCTTTTTGAAACAAAAGGGGACGATCCCAGAGATCTTCAGAGAATGAGTGACTGTAGCCTTCTCGACTGCAGCTGATCCATCTGCAGCGCAGACTATACCTAAGACCCAGGGAAAATCACAGAAGGAGAAGGTTGTGAGAGTCAGAGGACAGGTAACATCTCCTGTGAAATAGTCTCTAGACATGACAAAGAAACTGACCCTTGATATCTCAACAATAAGGCCTAAATAAGACCCGCATGAGGACGAGCCCAATGGCATGTGGGTGTGGCCAAGGAAAACAATAAGACCTTATCAGTTGATGCAGCACTAGAGGGAATTAGTGGCTACTGAGAGGGGGAGTCAGTTTTCTTCAGGAAAAAAAATCTCTCTGACAGGTTATTTAATCCCAAATGGTCAGCCCTAAACACATGCACATATAAACAAAACAAAACAGGCTTATCAAGTGTGTGTGCGCGCACATGTGTGTGACAATAATAGTAAGAGGAGGGCATGAATTTGCGATCAAGTGTGGGGGAAGGGGTCATGAGAGGGTTGGGAAGGCGGGAGGGGAATGGTGGAAATGATGTAAATATATCACTCATAAAAAGTTAAAATTTTTCAGGGGCTGGAGAGATGGCTCGGCAGGTAAGAGCACTGACTGCTTTTCCAGAGGTGCTGAGTTCAATTCCCACCAACCACATGGTGGCTCACAACCATCTGTAATGGGATCTGATGCCCTCTTCTGGTGTGTCTGAAGACAGTGACAGTGTATTCATATATAAATAAAATAAATAAGTCTTTTTAAAAAAGTTAAATTTGTTCTTCCATAGTTTTATCCATAGATGACACTTTGGTCACATCTCCCTCATTAGCCTCCTACTCTCATGCCAAACTCCTTGGTAACAAATTCCCTCTTACTTTCATATCTTCATTCATTCATTCATTCATTCATTCATTCTTCCTTTCTGTAGCTCACTGGACTTTTATGGGTTGCTCTCCGGGGCATGGGTTGTGGGTTATTTACTTGAGCAATGCTTACACTGTCAGTACGGCTGCTTCTTCCCCTGTAACCATTAGCTACCTAATGCTCCTTAGTGGAATTTGGTGGAACCACAAAATTTTGTTTTTTTGAACGATTTAGATTCATAGCACAATTGAGTCAAAGATACAGAGAGCAGCCTGTATCACCCGAGCTGTCACAAACCTCCCCCATGCTCAACATCCACCATCACTGCCTCTCTCCCTCTCCCTCTCCCTGTCCCTCTCCCTGTCCCTCTCCCTCTCCCTCCCTCCCTCTCTCTCTCTCTCTCTCTCTCTCTCTCTTTCACACACACACACACACAGACACACACACACACACTCACAAGTGGCTGCAGGGGTGGGGCTGGGGCTGGGGTTGGGGCTGGGGCTGGCGCTGGGGGAAGGTATTGTTCACAGGACTTGCTTGCCCTCTGGTTTTTATGACCCTGTTATCTTTTGAGCTCTTTGGAAATGTTCTCCTAAGCTAAGTACAGCATTTTTTCCTTCATAATAAAGAGAAGGTGGGAATCTGTTTTAGCAGCCCACTGGCATTAGTTGTCCCTAGGCTTTTACAGACAAATCTGCAACAAATCAACGTGTGTGTGTGTGTGTGTGTGTGTGTGTGTGTGTGTGTGTGTGTGTGTGTGT
>NW_021619764.1:504021-512095 GCF_004785775.1 Grammomys surdaster | reverse complement strand
TGTGTGTGTGTGTGTGTGTGTGTGTGTGTGTGTGTGTGTGTGTGTGTTTAGAAAGAGATCATGGGGGTAAACCCCAGACACTAGACCAATGTCTAAAGGGCAAAAATGTCATTTTATTAGATTTTCATACGATAGTTTCTTTACTCCTGCCCATCATTGAGGTGAGACAATTCCCCAAAGTCTCCTGAATGGAAGATAAAATCCTCAAACGTCTTTTTAAAAAACACCCCCCCCCACAAGCCACTTGAAGAGAATTCTGTGATCCTTACTTTGCAATTGTCATGGAAGTCTTTGGCAGGTGTGGTAATGAAACATGAGTAGAGCCAGCCCTCCCCTGCTGCTAAGAAGCAGCATACAGGGTAGAAAGAGAAGTTGTATTTGTTTGTTTTCCCTGTCATTGTGAGCCTCTGGGGTTATGCTGCAGAGGCTGGGGTCAGACCCATCACACAGGCTTGTAAGTGCCGTTGTAGCTGAAAGGAGGGGACACCAAGCAGTCCCTGTTCTCAGAGATCCAGACCCAGATCCTGTTCTCAGAGATCCTCGTGTCTTTGGGCCTCACGATCACAGTGTCTCTAGATGCCACGGATGGGTCCTCTGGGAAGAAGTTGAAGGGCCGGATCAAGAAGCCCACAGAGTTTCCAGGTGTGGCTGTGTTGGGGATATCCTCTGAGTGAGGGATGTGCAGGAAGCCCACTGTCACCCAGGCCACCAAATCCTGTGGGTGAGACAAAGGCTTTAGTGGACAGAGCAGTGCTGGGTACCAGTCATCCAAGGGCACGTTGACTTGGCTTTAAGGATGTGTCTACAACCTTCCTGAGATGCTCTCAGTTCCAATGGAGAGGTGGGTGGATCTATCATGACCCTGAACTTACCATACACTAGAAAAGCCATAATTCTAAGACCACAAGGCCTGAAGTTGGCAGGGGTGAGGATGGGGTCAGTACCTCATTTTCAATGTTCTCGTTGTTCCGAAGGAACTCCTCAAAGACCACAGGGGGGCTCCAGGGGTCATTCTGGTTGTAGAGGCTGCTGCTGTAGCGCTCAGATTCCCGATACTTTGTCACAGCCAAGGGATACCTGCAGACAAGAGATGTCGGGTGTCTTTGGGTATCAGGGCTGCCTTTGGGTCCCTTCCAGGGAGCACCTTTGGGACCAATGATGGGGAAGTTGTTGCTTCCACAGATGATGATTGTGATTATCTCCTGGGAGTCTTCAAGAATGTCCATCAGCACTCAAGGGCCAGGAGCCCTGTGAACACAACCCCTCTCTCCCCAAGTACAGAAGAGTACACACCTGCAAACACACACAAGCTCAGAGCCGGGAGCAACAAAGCACACACAGGCACACACAATCGCTGAAGGGAGCCCCTTCAATGTTCTCCTCACCTGGCCCAAGTGACAGCCTGCTCCTCCTGCCAACCTGGTGGCAGCACCTGTTCAGCCATAGAGTTGATCTGCAGGCGGTAGCTGCGCCTGTGGCCCCAACGGTTCTTTTGGGGACTGCTAAAGAGCAGGTACTTGGGCAGAGTCTGTCCAAAGCGGAATGCAGCCTGTCGCTCCTGGGAGTACTGGGTCTGCTCTAGTGTGGGCTGAACCAGGGAGTGACTTGGGCTCCAGGGATTGGTGATGTTTTCCAGCTTTGTCTTTAATGTCTGGAAGCTGTTCTTGGTGCCTGGGGAGGCATGAGAGGAAACAGAGGGTGAGACTCAAATATTGGAACAGAACCCTGGCTGTTTGTAAGATGTCTATCCTAGACCACACCCAGCAGTAAAGAAGATACAGTGTTGAGAGCTGGCACTGTCTTGGTGTTGGGACACCATGGTGATGATAGTCACAAAAGAAAAGAAACCAGGGGAGGTAGAGGCTAGTTCTTAGGTCAGTCATGCCATGTGGTACACACATGTGATACCTTGAAGATCTCTGAAATATTTCTGTTGTATGAACCATGACACGGTTTGTACAGCCCCAAGGACTGCTAGTATACTATGGGTCTGAAGTCAAGTGAAGTCCATTGGGTGGAAGCCATTTATCTGATCTTGGTGGTATTGCTCTGCTATCAAATCTGACCAGATATCAAATCCCCGATGTCATTCTGTGCTGACATCATTAATCCATGAAACACACTGGGCAACCTCAGAAGCCAATCCATTTCAAAGTACTAGGCTTCAGAATCTGTTACCTACCTGGACACTTACCCCTTCCTCACTCATACATACCAACCTACCGAACCCCTAGGCAAGGAGAGATGAGCACCCCACATACAGGGTAACCCTAGGATACGTTTCCCTGCCTCGGGGACACATGCTGCTTTATACTGCTAGGAAGCAGACAGAAAGAATGTGACTCAGACCGTCTCAGACCTTCCCCGTGGAGTGAATCTGTTAATGAGAGGCAGCCAGTGACTGAGAGACGGTTTGGCAGTGATTCCTACCTGCCACATCCAGGTCAACACGGTAGTGCACCAGGTGGGTGTGGATGTTGCCAAGCAGGTGAGTTTGTAGGCGAGTGCCATAGCGCAGTCCCTCGGGGGTGTAGAAGGTTGCATGGACGTATCCAGTGGCGTGCATCTTGCTTTCCATCACACCGTTAGGGTAGAAGATGAAATCCCAGATATAATCATAATTATAGACTGTTGATGTCGTCCGTAGCACCAGCACATATCCCTTCAGACCCGCGTAGAAGTTGAAGCCACCTTCAAAGTCTGAGTTAAAGTGGCGCCTAAGGGGCACCCCTGTGGGCATCTCAAAGAGGCACAGAGCGCGTGGATAACGGACAGGGCCATCACTGTCGTAACAGTGGAAGGCATCCAGGAAAGTAGCAGTCTCTGGACAGTCAATGCCAGGGGCTAATTCGTGAGTGACACTGCCCAAGCCCCAGCCAACATCAATATACTTAGTCTGCATGCCTGCAGGCGTGTGACCTCCATATAGTGCCACCGCCTCCTGCACACTGATCTCATAGGCAATGCGCTCACCCCCAAAGAGCACATTGAAGATCTGCAGCCCAGAAGAGGATCTCAGCCGGTAGGAGAAGCTCCAGTCTCCATAGTGCACAGTGTTGCCTTCTAGTTTATATCGGGGGCCACTGGGCTGGACAATGTGGGGACCAGCAACAGTGATTGGTGTGTGGAATTCCCCCCGGGGCTTGTAGGAAGAGAAGAGTGGAGGTTGCTCTGTGCTACCAGGCAGTGGGTCCTCAAGGACCACCGTGTCCACTTCTCCAGCTGCATACTTCTGAGCCAGTTCCTCTGGGCTGTTGTAGAACTTGCCATTATACCAGAGCTGTTCCACGGTCCAGTTCTGGACGACTGTGCTGCTGTGATCCACTAGGATCTCCAGGCCCGTGGGATGCAGGAAGTAGCCTTCCACAAAACGCTGCACGATAAGCCAGCTTCTACGCTGTCCAGACTCCACACCACGCGGAGCCACGTCGGTAAAAGTCAAGCTCCGGTCATTACTGCTTAAAAATGAGAAGCCAGTGGTATCAAGGAAAAACTGGTGTAGAGGCATGGTGGCTCTCTTCAGCATGTGGTAGAGGATCTCATACTCCATTGAGGAGATGGGTCTGGATGACCAGGACAGATGGTGCCCTGGCCTGGGGGATAGTGCTCGAATGTAGTAGGGCCGTGGCAGGGGCCCCACAGCAAACTCAGTGACATTGGGGTGATCCTGGCCACCAAAGAAGATGATGGCCCTGGCTTCCCGGGCAGGGGCTTTTCTTCCTTCATCCAGGAATTTCAGCACATGATTCTTCTTGGGCAGTAGCATCTCAATAAGAAACACGGAGTTCTTGGCCAGAGTCGGTGGGCTCTTGGACGGCTGCAGCCCCAGCTCCTTCCTGTTCATCAGGAAGCTGTGAACAGCCTTTATCTCCTGGGGGCTCAGGTCCGCAAACACCCTTGATTTGTCATAAGGAGTCCTCTCAGCAGATGTCGTGTCTGCCGTCTGTAGAACTAATATGACAGCTACCCAGCCGAAGGCCAGACTCATTTGTGCCAGCCTCATGGCTCTGGAATACAGCAGAGGGGAGGAGAGGTCTTGAGCAGAACCCTCAGCTTACTGAGAGCCTCACAGACGCTTGTCCCTCGGCCCTAGCATGTTCCTTCAACTAGCTTTCCCCCAGAATTCAAACAGAAGACGGAGACAGGGTCTCTGGGTCCTCCTTCCTCACGGATGCTGTCTGGTCCTCTGTCATGCATCCAACAGCTTCACTTCTCTCCTGTTTACCTCTTATACTCCTGCTGACTTTCTTTTCTGGACACATTCCCATGTTTAGGCTTTTCCGGCAGTTTATTTTAAAAGAGAAACATTTTTTTTCTCAGCCAGGAAGGGATCTGAGTCACAGCAGCCCAAGAACTGAACCTCAAATGCTGCAAAGCCTTGTGTCTTGGTGGAACAGAGGGTTTATACTCATTGCAAAAGAACCACCTTTGATGAAGTTGTTTGTATGTGTGTGTGTGTGTGTTTG
Organism: Grammomys surdaster; assembly: GCF_004785775.1. Classification (NCBI taxonomy): domain Eukaryota; kingdom Metazoa; phylum Chordata; class Mammalia; order Rodentia; family Muridae; genus Grammomys; species Grammomys surdaster. The sequence goes on along the minus strand of NW_021619764.1, from coordinate 507,629 downwards.
TATAACTGCGTGAGGGTGCGTGTGTATGTGCACGTGCCACGTACTCATACATGTATATGGAGAAGTCAAATTCCGGTCCTCTTTACTTCATTCCTCACTCTTTTTTTTTTCTTGTAAAGCAGATTCTCTGCCCTTTACCTGAAAATCGCTGACTGCACTAGACTTGCCACCGAGCAAGCTCCAGGGCTTTCCTGTCTCTGCCTCCCCAGCAGTGTGATCACAAGCTTGGGCCATGACTGCTGGCATTTCATGTGGGCTATGGGATTAAATTCAGGTTCTTGTACTTGCAGGGCAAGTTCTATCATCTGAGTCATCTTTCCAACAATAAAGAACCCCTTCTGGGCCACTTTTTAAGACTTAGTGTAGATTTCAAAGTGCAGGCCCTTGGGTTGTCTTGGGTTTAAATCCTGGTAAATGCCGTCATAAGGACAACTTGTATGATCTTGGCCATATTGCTTAGATTCCCCTAGGTCTCAACTGTGAAATGGAAATGACAACAGCATCATGTTCCACTCTAAGCTTGTCCCCCAAAACAAATCAGATGTTAAGTAAAAAGTTTGGAACAAATCTGGCCTTCCAGGAACTCCTGGGCTGTTGACTAATCTTTTCCTTTAAACTGAGTCCTTGATGATGCAGTCTGGATCATACCACACTGGGTGTGTGGACATTACAGAGCATGTTGGGAGCATAAGCACAACCCTGCCCACTCTCTCTGGCCCTTCACTGTAGTATGTACATCCCAGGCAGCAAGTCAGAAACAGGCCATTCCTCTTTCCTGTCCTCCTGTGGGGAGGACATAGTCGAGATCTTTACCCTCAACCTAGTGTCCCCAAGTCACCAGGAAAATATTGTGTATGCATGCAGGCTAGGGACTCTAGAATTCTAGGAGTCTTAAGTGTTCATCCCTCTAAATGCCCTTATAGCCAGAGGTGAGGCTGTCAGGCCCTGTTACGTGCAAGTTCCCAAAGCCACACATCTTCTGCTACTGCCGGCCCTCAGTGGAAAGCCCCTCCCAGTGCTATTTCTCAATAGAGGAGCTGTTTTATGTCTTCCACTGATACCAGGAGGTTCAGGCAGAACTTGGAGTCTTACTTAGACATTCCACTAGCCCTCTAACTGGACTGCTCAGTCCTCAACTTCAATTTTGAGAGGGGTTTTAGTTTCATAGGTACCTTGACCAAGAAGTGTAGAGCACTGCCCCACGTCCCCTGTCCCATGCCCCTTCTCCCAGCCTCCTCAGCTATCAGCACCAGAGTGATCCATGAATAATAACTGAGCCACAGGACACCCCATTAATACCCAGAGCAGATGGTGCATCCAGAGGGTCCAGATGTGTAATGACAGGCACCTGCCACCACGGTGTTAGAGAATAGTCTGTCATCCTTACCCCCAAATCCTCCAAGTTCTCAATAGTCCCCCCTCCCCTCCACCAGCCACTGGTCTTTTACTATCTTTCCAGAAGGTGGGGCTAGAATCTTAATGTAAGCATTGTGTGTTCTAGTGTTTTCCTGCCCTTTGCCTGGCTTCCCTCTTCACCATCTCTTATCTCCAGATGTGTTTTTGCTTTAGCCAGTAGGAAGGCAATGCCACAGACATTTAGAATCCTCTCTTCTGAAGTCACATGGGCAGTGTGGAGGAGGGACCTTCAGCAGAGCCATAGAGGCAAGGGAGAACTCGGTAGCCATTGATTAACCCTTCCAGCTCCAAATGGGAGGAACGCCAGTCACCCTCTTACAGGGCCCTCTTCTCTCACCCTGGAGTTGCCTGCAATGCCCTTCCACAGTTCATTCTGGGCTCTTGAACTTCCTGGATCTCCTCCCTCTCTGTCACTCTGTCCCCTACCCCTCACATTGTGCTTGTCACCCCGCTCTTCCCCCTTCCCTGCTGACCTGTTTGGTGTTCCATCAGAACCCATCTGTGCAGTCTGCCCAGTCGCTCCCCAGCTCCCAGACTTTGTTCCTGGCCACTGACCCCAGAAGTCTTCTTGAAGATATTGAACCACGCCCCACAGGGAGGGACAGGGTGAGGTATGGGTCAACCTAGCTGGGGATCTATAGCCCATGGGTTTCCTCCCTAGAAAGGTGCTAGGGTGCTCCTGGCTGAAGTACAAGTGTCCTTGGACTATTTCCCTGTAATGTCCCCTTTAACAGGTGGCTACCTTTCGCAAGAACTAGCCTTGCCTTTCTCTGTTACAGGATGTGTAATATAGTTTGTTAACATAGTGTTATGTTCAGAAACTAAGAAGACACTTACTAGCCAGTTTTTCCAGCTTTGTTATTTATTTATGGGTACACACACAAACACATAAACACACACACATGCACACACACTTTAAATTAAAATAGAGTTTCATTTTGCCTCTCCTCTTCCTCCCTTTGGCACCTCCCAGGTATCTTCCCTTCAACCCCTCTCATTTCTCCCAACTCTCAAATTGATAGACTCTTTTTTCTTGATTAGGATTGTTACATACGTGCATATGTATGTATATATTTATGCACAAACAAATAAACACAGCTTGGTATGTCCAATTTTGTTGCTTGTAAGTTTTTGATTTCAGGGCTGAATATTTTGTACTGGATAACGAATGAGGGGGGCTCACCCCTGGGAGAGGCTAATTCTCCCTCTCTCAGCAGTTATTATGGTTATCTGTAATAACCAATAACTCTTTGTCTTAGTGTGCAGCCCTGTGAAATGTTCCCCTTCCACGTTAGTGTGTCTGCTAACATTCCCATTGTTCCTGCCTTGTTTATGCAGCCATTTCTAGGAGAGATTGTTTCACACCAGGCTTCCTGGTTTTCTGGCTCTTAGCATCTTTCTGTCTCTACTTCTGTGATGTTCCCCAAGCCGCAGATGTGGGGGCTGTAATGTTGATGTATCTTTTGGGGCTTCCCATAATCTATTCATCTCTGCATTGTGGCTTCCTGTGATGGTTTTCATTTGCCGTAAAGGGAGCTTCTGGTCAGTTCTTAACAGGAAGCAGACCCTGACAAAGTGGGGCTGATAAGGACAGTCACTCATAGCAAAGAGAGAACTGATGTGTATAGAGAACTTGGAATCAGAGAGGGAGGCATTTGAAGGTAGAAACTGTTTAGTTGAGCCCAGTGAAAAGAGATGTTGCAGCACTCTGGGATCCTGTCAGTATTCAGAACCACCAGAGGAGGCGGCTGTGGGAAGAGTGTGTTTGTGTGGGTGTTAGGGGCCTTGTCGCTCTCCTTTCCAGTGTTTTTCTTGCAAATCATTTCAGGATCTGTTGGCAACTAGATAAAGAAAGGAGAACACAGTCAACTCAACGTAGGGACTTTGAGTGGCATTAGCTATAACTGTCACAATGGTGATGGCGACAAGTGAAAAATGAAAGTTTCTGTCTTTAGAGTTGGGAATTCTCCTTCGTGAGATCAACAATTCCATAGAGAGCTAAGGGGCTTGAACCAAAAGATGGTCCCAGGAACAACCCAACTGTGGAAAGTCTAACGTCTTCTACTTCTATAAAGAAAAGTAGTTGGTGTCAGGAGAAGATACTTGACAGGAGCAGTCACATACAGTCACTTACAGTCACATACAGTCACATACAGTCACATACAGTCACATACAGTCACATACTGTCACAC
>NW_021619764.1:441215-504011 GCF_004785775.1 Grammomys surdaster | reverse complement strand
GTCACATACAGTCACATACAGTCACATACAGTCACATACTGTCACACACAGTCACATACAGTTACATACAGTCACACACAGTCACATAGAGTCACATACAGTCACATACAGTCACACACAGTCACACACAGTCACACACAGTCACACACAGTCACATACAGTCACATACTGTCACACACAGTCACACGCAGTCACACGCAGTCACACACAGGCACATGCAGTCACACACAGTCACACACAGTCACATACAGTCACATACTGTCACATACAGTCACATACAGTCACATACTGTCACATAGAGTCACATCAAGTCACACACTGTCACACACAGTCACATGCAGTCACATACAGTCACACACGGTCACACACAGTCACACTCAGTCACACACAGTCACACACGGTCACATATGGTCACATACAGTCAGATACTTCACACCTCAGACCAATGTGGCAGGGCTGGGATTAAAGGCACATGACATCATACCCAACTCTAGTCTCTATTCTTATGAGATCAATGAGCAACTTTTTGACTTCCACACATAAGTGAGAACACAAAGAATTTGTATTTCTAGGCCTGGTTTATTTCACTTAACATAATATCTTTCAGTTCCGATGATGGAAATTTCTCAATACAAATGGCAAACATCTGAGATGACAGCCATGCCACACTTACTGATCATTACATATTACATCTATGTATTTAAATGTTACTTTTATTTTCTAATATTTATGATTACTGTGTGGCAAATCAGATAAAATACTGACAATAACAATAAAATATGTAGAACAGAAAAATACAATTCATAACAAATGTTGGCAAGATAGGGAGAAATCTTAATCCTTACACACAGTTTGTTATATTGTAAAATGAGACATTTACTTTGGGAAACATGAACAAACATACATTGTCTGTATGACCTAGAAATTCCACTGCTAAATACTCAAGACAAAAACATATATTAGCAAAAATGTGTGCACGAATGTTTACGACAGTATTAGCAGAAGAAACTCGGATGCTTAACAACTGATAAAGTTATTCATCCACAGCGAGGAATGAGGCTCTGTTTTGTGCTACATCGTTGTCGGATGTTACAGCCTCTGTGTTAAATGAAAGAAGTCTTTTACAAAAGGTAATAGAACAGATGGTTCTATTGCTAGGAGGTGTCCAGAGAAGCCATCATCTCCAGAACGGATGCGATCTGTAGAGCAGATTAGAAGTGTCTTGGCTGATGAGGCTGGAGATGGGGTATGAAGAGGGGATGAGGTATGATAAGCATGCTTATCCTTTTTTGAGGTGAGAATAATGTTCTGAAATTGCTGATGGTTGCATGTACCTGTCACATATCACTATCTGCTGGTATGTATTCTTCAAAGGAGTGAATCCTGTATCTGATTGCTCCAATGGAGCAGGTTTTTAAAGCCATGAGTGACCTAATATCTAGAACACACAGGGATGCTTGCTGATCAGTCAGAGACAGCAATCTATGGAGTCCTGGGTAAAGAATCTCCAAAGTAACTTAAAAGAAAGGAAGCCAAAAGGGCTCAAGAATAAAAGTAGTAGCTGTTTGGAAAAAAAAAAAAAAGCAAAGCATTCAACAATGAGATTGAAGCAAATATGCAGCCATGGCAGAAATCGGATAGCTGGAAGATGCCAAGTGTTACCATAGATGTATAGGAAACAGGAACCTCTGGGACAGCTTGTGAGATAGCGGGCAGAGTTGGTAAAATGTTCTGGGGTGCAGTTAGCAGGGTGTGGACAGTGAGGATGCTGTAGATAAGCAATTCTGCTTCTCGCTGTATGCGGTCCTGACAAGCTCAGACGTGGGCGTGGACTCCAGCTGCTGTAGGGATGGGGGGCTGGGGATTTTGGGGGCTCATAACAGGCACAGGAGTCACCACGAAGTTATGGACACAAAGTGTCCAAGTGGAAACCCACAGGAGAGGAGCTCAGGATCTGAGAGGATGCAGGCTGAATGGCTGAGCACAGTGCTGACAAATTAACACGAAGAGGGTGCACACAGTGCCACTGGGCACATTTTAAACAATCAAAAACACATAAAGATCAATATTAAACTGTCTAGAATTCAAACACACACCACCTGAGTCTAGATTGGCCAACCAATGAGTTTACTGGGGTTAACTAAAGGAACATAAGCAACTCAAAGGCAACTCATGAAAGATGCATCCCTGACTCTCTGCCTGTCTATCAGAAGCTCTACTGGAGTAAGTATCTTCCTCTCCAGCAGCTACTTCCTGTTCATTAACCCTGGGGAGGCATCTTATCCCTTTCTGAACTTCCTGAGCCTTACAGGTTTTGTTAGCTTCCTAGATTTTATGAGCCTCCCTCTTCCTTCCAGTAGAAAATGCTTCAATTAGGAGGAAATAACTATTCAACCCCCAACTCACAACCCCTTCCACTAACTCCCACATTCTCTCCACTCCTTCTGACATGTTACCATGTCTTGGGGGTCGGGCGAGGTGGGGTGTAACATAAAGATCTGATTATTTCCTTCCTTTTCTGGTTGAACATTGAACTTTATAGCATGACAATAGCCATTTATTCTCAGCAGCTTGATTGGTTATTAACATCTGCAGCAAACACTACCCACTGGGAGAAAAATCTTTTCTTGTAATGACCAAGGATGATAATCTTCGGGGGATAAACACAAGCGTTTAGAAGGCAATTCTCCAGGTACATCACATCTGTTTAATCAAGCTGTAGCAGAGGCCTTTAATACCCCGCATTACAGATCTTTGTCCTGGATTAAGTATCCGGTGTGGTTACTTCCTGCATAGTGGGCCTTAAATCCAATAACAAAGCAGTTGTTTATACCCACAACAGATGTGCCACTATTGCACCAGCAGGAATATACCGTTTGGAAAGTTGGTGTTAGAGCATACAGGTCCATAGCTAAGCAGAAGTATTGGTAATAATTTTCTTCCCAGTAACTTGCACAGTGCCTTCTGGGGCTGTAAAAGCCAGCCATAGTAGAAAGAGCATAAGGCTCAGGTCCAGTAGATTTCTCTATGCCCTATAACAAAAGCATGTGGTGTCCTCGGCAATAGGGACTTAACTAGTTATAGGGTATAATCAGCAGGAGTGGCCATAGACTGTATGGTGTGTGGGAGCCTCAGGAGTTTCCCTGGCCGTGATTCTTAGAGAGGTAGACTCCCCTTGGCATTGGTGTCTTTTTTTTTCTCAGTCAGACAGAGATGGTTTATTGAATGCACACCTCAATACTGGTCAGACCAGGGACATAGTTTGGAATTGGGTCTGAAACTATGACATCAAATATCTTTCTCTGTCAGCTTATAAAGGAAAAGAACCCACAAAAACTCACAGTGAGTTCATACACAGACAGGTGCAGGACATGCTGCCCAGTGGTCAGTTCTGACTCTAGCCATTTTAGACATAACAGGTCATATTGACATTTAATTTGATGGGTCCTACGTGAAGCTTTGTAGAATTTCTTAAGATCAGCAAACCTCAGAATATACAGAACATGACAGGGGATGTGGTCAGCATGACCCTGCTCTGAGTGAAGTCATTTTTCTGTGTCAATGACTGGCAGGCATGTTATAGCAACAATATGAAATAGCCGACAGGCATGGAACCAAATGTCTACAGCTATGGTCGGGGAGGGGGAACATCAGACCATAACAGTTACACCTTTATCATTCATGTTTTTCAAAGTACTTCCAGAATTTTCTATCATCTGGCACTGGTATCTTTACTCAACCACTTCAGGAGGTTTGGGGAGTGCCCCTTCCCACTCATGCCTTTGCTTAATTCTGCTACTGAGGCTTTCCAGATTCTTTTCCAACTCTCTATGACATTCAAATGTGTGTGTGGGCTTTCCCAAAGGACCTTCCCCAGCACGGAGAGGAGAGTCAGAGGGTCTTTGCTGACAGAGCGGCCTGAAAGGGCTAGGGGAGTGAGTGAGCCAGGCACGATGGTCAGGGAACTCTTTCAGCTGATTTGCTAGCAATCGATGAGGCCACTCTGCTGCTCTGACTGACTAGAGCCCAGGTGTCTTTTTATTTATACAAGTTTCACGAACAAAGTCCGAACTAATGACTAGCCAAGTGGTATAGAATATGTGTTTGACTTTTCATTACATGTCCAGGGTTAAGTTCAGTTATAATTAGAAAATACAAATAGGACAGATTATTCTTATCATTATCAGGCCTATAACTCCGATTTAAAGAATCTAAAGGATATGTCCTCCAACGCAAACACATTTATTATACAGCAGCCTGCTTTAAGTTTGGCAGTGTTTGCTGTTTTAAAGCATTCTGCACAAACAGAGAATATCTGAAACAGTCTTTTTTATGAATAACAAATACTAATGCCTAACTTCTTTTACTATATGTTTCATCATCTATGCCATGAAATAGAAAATGTTTATTTTAGTCAATCCCTTATTTACTGATTTCATTCTTTCATGAGTGTACCCTTTAAACTACGTTTTTAGGGACCTCTAAGCCTATAATAAAAAGAGACCTTGACTCTGTAACCTATTCTCCTGGCCAGTCAGAGTTTGTCAATTGTCTCTGTTTACCTGGCACCAATTATACTCTTGGAGTTTACTCAGGGGCAGATACTCTAAGATTCCTGGAGTAGCGGCCTCATCTAGCTACATGCTTATCTGTGATTAATGATCTCCAGGGCAAAAGGAAGACTTCCAAATAGTGGCCCAATAAAGTTACTTTCAGGATCTTTCCTAGAGAAGAATCAGACATAATTTTTCTCAGGAAAAGACATAAATTGAATCATAATGCGGAAAGTCCCCAAGAACGCCACACACAGAGACTCAGCTTTGCTGGAACTGTGTGAAGCAGCTGTGTCAGCTTCATGACTTGCTGTTGCCAGCGGATGTATCTGTGCCACAAGGGTTAGCATCATATAATGAAAGTTCACAGTGAGTGGAAAGGATCTCTGAAGGCTGACTGCTGTCCATTCCAAAAAGAAATGCCGGTTGTTCTCAGATGGTTACGAGGATACTAAAACAGAAATGTTAGCAAGGTCCAACATAGCGCAAAAGGATCCCATCACCTCTGCCAGTCATCTAGTCAGAAGAGCAACAATAGCACAGATGAGAGACTGCCTCCTACACCCATTTCCCATGAGCCATCTGGTCTCCTCAGCTGGGAAAGATGAGGATGCTGCTGCTTCCGTGGCTGCTGCTGACCCTGGTTCTGATCCTGACAGGCTTTGGATCAGGGCTGTGGCCATCACTTCTTCACCGACTACACCTGACTGCTGGAAGTGCTTGGGATAGAGGAACAGTCTCAGTCCTGAGAACACTTTCTGGAGAGGGAAAATGCACACAACATGTTCACTCTGGGGCCACTGTGTACCCTTAGGATATGTTTAGTCTCCTTCACCTGAGTGCTCTGTCATTTACTCCTTGCAGCTGGACCGTTACCCAGGCTTTGACGCTTTCCAGAGGCTCACAAGCACTGAATTCAGCTTTTTGATGATATTTTCTCTAGGAACTCTGGCTCCATATACTACTGCATTTGCTGGAGAGTGAAGCAGACAGGCCTCTTTGTCTATTTGCGCTCTCTCAACCCCTTTTGATTGCTCTAGTGTTTTATGAGCCTGGTTTATATTAGTCTAAACCATTCAGATCTGCCAGAACCTTTCCCATCTCATAAAGATCATGACCCACCCTGGGGCTCAACAGTGACGCTAACACTCTCCAACAGTTCCTGCTTAACCAATTCCATTTCTTAGCTTTTCTGTGGGCATGTTCCTACCCAGACCCATGAATTGGCCATTGGATAGTGTGTGTGCACGCCACTTCCCCCAGTAATGATTGTCCTTCCTTTCTTGCCTTCTAATCCGCAGTTTTCACAAGCAGCCCACCCAGTGATAACAAGCATCCTCGGTCTCTCATGTGAACCTCCTTCAGGGACTGAGTTCCCTGTATTGTTTCAGGTGACACAGCCTCTGTCTCAGGGAGGGATGGGTATCTAGATTACTGTCTCTTGGCTTCCACAGCACTCAGACCCTGTCTGCCCACATGTCCCAAAGCTTCGTAAGCCTGATCATAGAAGGTTTTTTATTCCTCATTTACAGGGAGATGCGTAGCAGTACCTGCCTGTCCTAGTTCCCACGCTGGACCATTGTCTACACTTCTCTCTGCTTGCCGCATCATGGATTCTTATGTTGTATTAATGGACGTGTAGTGTATCTTCTATCACTTTCCTCTTCTCTTTCTTCCTCCTCATTGTCTGATTATTTCTGGAAATTCCAAGTCTCACGGCTCTAGAGATACATCTGAGGCAGGGTCTAATTTGCACATTTTTCCCCTTGCACTCTGCTAGCTGTAAGAAACGGCAAGCCCACACCTCCATCTCATCCTCCATTCTCCCTCTTTTCCTTACAAGCCACCGTCATGACTCTTTCTTGTAATTACCCAAGCAGGCCTTCTCTGGGAAGACAGACAAGCCTCAGCTGCATGTCATATTACCCACATCAAAGACCAAGCGACAGCTGTCACAGCCCTTGTCTTGTCCCAAATGTGCTACTTTCAGGAATGATAATACGTTTTCCAGTTTACCAGCTGTTTTGGGAATGTCCCTTACTTGCATGCCAAACTTCATTCATCAAGGAGACATATCATTCCACACCACATAGAGAAAGACTGCCTCCTAGGGATATCTCCCTAAGGATGTTCCTCTGTTGGACAGCTTCCTCTTGCTGCACGCCTTGTCACTCATCGTGAGTAGTAGCACGCAACTGCCTTCACAACAAGGAGACACACTCTCCCATTACCACAGGAGGAAGGTAGCCATACTGGTATTGTCTCTGCCGTTACTGACTCTCAGATCCATCAGCCTTACCACCCATAACAGGGGCCATGTGACAACTCTTCCTAGACTCCCCCTCCCCCTTTTTTTGACTCTGTCAGTTTCAGTTCAGTCAGTAACTGTGTTGTGTGGCTTTTCCTGGGAGGCATGAACAAATGTTTATTCACCCAATTCCACCCTACACAACCTTGGTGAATCAATGGTGTTGAAGTTCCATACAGGGATATATATATGGCTGATGGGTTTCTTATAGGAGCATGGGCAACTCAAAGATAGCTGCATCACTGTGCGAATGAGTGATGACTCACAAGAGCTTCATTCATAGAAACTGCTTTGTGAGTGCTGTAACTTTCTGAACTTCCTGAGCCTTGCAAATTTTCTCAATTTGTTTGTTTCTTTGTTTGAGATAAGGTTTCACTATGTATCCCCAACTGTCCTGAAACTTGCTCTGTAGACCAGGCTGGACTAGAACTCACAGAGATAATCCTGCCTCTGCCTCCCAAGTGATGAGATTGAAGGTGTGCACCAGCACCACCTGACTTCCCCAGCATTTTAAGTCTTCCTCCAGGATGGATTGTTACATTTTGAGAGCAGAGCTGCACAACATTGCCGTGAGTGCCTAATGCAAGGAGCATAGAGTAAAGGCACCAGGAGTGAAGCCTCAGAGTGGCTCTGTAAGTGTGAAAGATTTCCCTTGAGAACTGCCAACACGTTTTCTAAAAATTGAATCACATAAAAGATCTTTTGTGACTGGCTGCTTTCATTTTAACAGTGGTTTTAAGGTTAATCTACATATACATACGTGTCTACACAGGTACATGCCTATGAAAGATAAGAGTTGGGAAGGTGGCACGGTCCGTAAGAAACTTGTATCAGAAGATCTATGTTCAGATCCCCCAAGTCCACATGAAAAGCCAGGTCTGGTGGTGCACGCTTATAATCCCTGTGATAGCAAGATGGAAGACAGAGACAGGCAAATCCATGCATCTCACAGGACAGCTTAACCTACTTAGAGAAGTTCCAGACCAATGAGGGACCCTGTCTCAAACAAAATGTGGAGGGCGCCTGAGCCTGAGGAATGACATCTAAGGTTACCTACAGACCTTCACAAACACACACACAAGCAAGTAAATACACATACCCATACATGTGTACCCCTATACACATACACACACACACAGCCACCTTCATGCACACACACAGACATCTCCATGAACATACACACACACACACACACACACACACACACGAACATACACACACGATGGGGTCTTGTATGGGTTTCTGAGGTTATTGTTCAGGTAAGTTCTGCAGCAGACATCCATAGTTAAATAAATAAATGCCAGGGAAGATGGGATGAATGACTGCTGACCAACATACTGGAGTCCATGACAGTGAGAGTTGGAACACTACCAGTATCACCCTGGTAGGGTTGGGGAAAAGAGAAGACAAAGAGTGGTTCTGCATTTGCATGTAGATAACTGTGACCTGCAAAGAGATTTTGTGTTTTTACTATAAGGGGCACATAGAGCGATGTTACAAGAAGGGACAGAATGAATGAAACCGTAGAGCTGCTGGAGAGACAGCTGTAAGACTGACAGTTCTCTCCAGACTACAAATTCCTGAGCCTCAGGACTCTGTCATGTTAGCTTTCTTGGGATATTGCTACAATGTGTCAAAAACTAGACCACAAAATAGCAAAAATGGATTCTCTCATAGCCATGTAGGCAAAAAACCTGAAATCAGAGTATTGCCTGGACCACATTTCCTCTGCAAGGCCAAGAGCTGGTCCTTCCTGCATTTTCCGGCTTCGAGCCCTCTATCCCTTGGATTATAGACGCATTTTTCCCGCCTCTGCCTTCCCTGGTGTCCTGTCCTGTGCCTGTGTCTTTTCTAACGGTCTAGGGGCACCAGTCACTCACTATCACATTGCCCATGCTACTCCATCTTACGCAATCCATCTGGAATGACCCTATTTCCAAACAGGCTCCTATTCTGAATCATAGGAAGTACATGGTTTACATGTGCAACCCCACAGTCCTCTTCTCCCACCTCATAATAATGAGCCTGTGCAGAGTGTGTGAATGGCTTCCCAGTGCTCTGGAGTGGATTGCTGGAGCTCTGAGACTCCACAGAGAGGAGCTGTGTTGGGTATGACAGGCCTGAGGAACAGGAGAAGGGCAAGGAGTTGTAGCAGTAGAGTCACACAGCCAACATGAGTGCTGAGCTCTTCACGATGTGAGGCACTTCATGAGGTTTGTGTTGCGGTGCTAGGGAAATGGGGATGGTGGGAGGCTAAAGTGAGGAACTCTGGGAAAGTGAGGTGAGGGGTGCCTAAGTAGGCTCAGTGGAGGCTTAGGAGAAGGAAATGACTCCGAGAGACGTGCCCAGGGAACAGAGGCAAGTGATATCCTTGGGCAGAAAAGCTAAGATGACGCCATCCTTTTAGACTATGTGAATGGCCCATGCTGGCTTTGCGTTTGTGGTAATTCTCTTGCTTTAGACTCCAGGGTTGGCTTACACCATGCCTAGCTGAGGCCACTGACTTTGACTTAAGTTTAACCAAAATGGTGGTTTGGGGAAATGAGGTGTAACAGCTGAGGATTCAGGCTCTGCGGCTGTGCCGTCCTTTCTCCTGGACTCACTCTGCTGCACGCCCAGCTTTTAGTCCTTTCATATCGTCGTTGATGATCTCAGCCTCTGAGGCACGGTCCTTCCCTCCTGCAGTTAATGATTGGCGGCAATTACAGATAACATCTGGCCAAAGATTGCAAGCCCTTGCCCTTCACCTCTTCAGCTGTCTGTCTTTCTTAAAGGGACAGAACCGAAAGACTTAGAGACGGACGGATGCCATCTGGTTCAAGCAGTTGACACTGTATGTGAGTTGGATCCAGAGTCCTGGGGTCAGGTGGCTGATACAAAGATGGACTTCAAATGTAAAAGCTTTAGGAGAGACTTGTTGAATGCCAGGCTCACCAGGAATAAGGGTCTGTGTCTTGCTCTGCCCCCTGTGATGATAGCCCCCAAATGAGACTTAATATCATTGAAAATTTTGTCTGAAAGCACAGAAGTTCTTCTAAAGATTACTGTAATTCCCCAGTAGAGAGAACTATGACATAGAGCAAAATATATAAATAAGTCGTGAAAAAAGTGACTCCGGCTGGAGGGATGGCTCAGTACTCTTTCAGAAAGCCGGGTTCAATTATCAGAACCCCATGGTGATTAATAACCATTGTAACTCCTGTTCCAGAGGACCCAATATCTTCTCCTGGCTTGCAGGCACTGCACACATGATACATAGATACATATTCAGGCAAAACACCCCCACACAGATAATTTTTGTTTATTTTTATTTTTACAAAGGAGACTCCATTAAGGGGCTACTATGTTCTGGTCTTGCTTTATAGTTCAAAGTATTCGAAATATCAAAAAATTACAGAGGCTAAAAAAGTAAAACCCGTTACTCTCACTTCAAACTTTGTGGATTTAGCTTTGCTAGTAGTCAGTGTCTGAGAGGAGGAGGAGGCCAGAGCCAAGGGAGAGAAAAGACTTTACAATGCCCAGTCAGTCAGAGCCCACAGCGTTTCAAGAACCCTTCTTAAAGGACCCTCTCATTCACATTGAGTCACCCCACTTCGAACCAGGGGATCCTGAGGACTTCAGGGGTTGGACTCCAGCCATTGTGTAATCTCCTGAAGAGAAGGGAGTGTCCTCAACAAATCCAACAGAAATCACATGCTCAGTGAGACCCCGACCCCTTCTGAAACCCAACACAACAGACAGGACGAAAATACTAAAGACACCAGTGAGCTCCTTACAGGCAGGCACTAAGAAGCCCTGGTGGACTGGCTGGGAGAAGGAAGCTGGCCAGGTCTGGAACGCCTCTTAGACTTCAGCACCCAGAGGGAAAGTATAGCGGAGGAGTGGCCTAACTGGTAATACTATGAAGCAGAGGGAGTAAAGCAACCTAAAAGGGGCTCTGCACAGGGCTGTTATCAGAAAAAGATACCAGTGGTTCTGTGTTCAGGAGGAAATTTCCCTGCAAGGCAGACTCCGGCCATATCTGTGGCATTGTGACCTGCAGCCGTAACAGTCCCAGTGCCCACTCCCACTAGTGTTCCTGAGAATGAATCCTTGACCTGCCTTAGCTTAGTGACACCATGTCCACTCCCCAATTCAGATTTGACCTCTCGAGGAGGTGTGTCCACAAAGTCAAACAGCAGTGTAAGTATCCTGGCCACCAAATGTTACTTTCATCACAGACTGACCTGTGAGAAAGTCTACCTTGAGCTTTCTAATGGTTATTTAAATCCAGTCACTGCAAGGACCTTGTCTTTAAAGAAAAGATTAGATCCTGGGCCCCAGGCCCTGAATAAAAACTCTGACTGTTTCAAGTTGATGTTCATAGACGGTTTCCAACCAATCTCAGTTTGTCCTGATATATCAGGCAGAAAGCAATTTCTACCCCCAAGGACAGGTTATGGCCAGTGTTGTAGGCCAACTGATAGTAGCCAAAGGAGATTAGAGAACTGGCTCTTTCTCCTCCTTAAGATTAAAGGGAGCAAATATGGAGACAAAGTGTGGGACAGAAACTGAAGGAGGGGTCGTCTGGAGACTGTTCCACCTGGGTATTCATCCCATGTGCAGTCACCAAAGGTAGACACTGATGTGGATGTCAGGAAGTGCATGCTGACAGCCTGATATAGCTGTCTCCTTAGAGGTCTGCCAGAGCCTGGCATATTCAGAAGTGGATGCTCACAGCTGACCATTGAACTGATCATGGGGTTCCCAATGGAGGAGTTAGAGTGGAGACTGAAGGAGCTGAAAGGGTTTGCAGCCTCATGAGGAGAACAACAATACCAACCAGCCAGAGCTCCTGGAGTGTAAACTACCAGCCTGGGAGCACTTACGGAGGGATCCATGGCTCCAATTATATATGTAAGGGAGAATGACCTTGTGGGAGAGGAGATCCTTGGTCCCATGATGGCTGGACACCCAGTGTGGGGAAATTCGAGGGTGTGGAGGTGGGAATGTGGGGGTAGGTGGGGGCACACCCTCATAGAAGCAGGAGGAGGGGGGATGGGATAGAGGGTTCATGGACGGGGCGGGGAATGGGGTAATGGGATAACATCTGAAATGTAAATAAAATATCCAATTAAAAATTTTAAAAAGAAGATTAAAGAGAGAAACAGGGCTGAAGTGATGGCTCCATGGTTAAAAGCAGTTGCTGTTCTTCCAGAGGACCAAGGTTCAGTTCTGTGGTGGTTTACAGCTGTAGCCCCAGGGCATCTGACACCCTTTTCTAGCCTCTCCAGGCACCAGGCACGTACACAGTGCAGACATACGTGCAGGTAAAGCACCCTTACACATAAAATAAGTTAATTTAAAAATGATTAAGGAGGAAGAAATCTCTGGTGTTGGAACGGCATGGACAGGGATCCTCATGGGATGACAAACAGATTCTTGAGCCCTTATTCATAGTCTGTAAAGTGAAGACGTGTTCCTCTTCTCCACTGTCAGCTGTGCATGGAATGACCCTGTTCCTATCCCTTCCTACTGTCTACTCTTGTCCCAGGGACAAAGTGTACTATGGGTAACAAGACACCACAGGTTCACAAATTAACAGGACACTTATTCATATCTTATATGAGAAAAAATTATTTCAGGACCTAAAGATGACTCTTAAAACATACTACTCTCATGAGCAATGCAAGATCGATAGACCCTGGATGACTCCAAGAATCCCGACAGAAGGATCTGCTCTTTCTTCTGATTTGAGGCTGATGTATCTCTCAGTGTCTCCCCCTCAAAATTTTCCTCATGTTCCTTCCACATACCTTGTTCATATCTCTCCCCATACCTTCTCCTCATCTTCTTTCCCCTCAGGCTCTCTCCATTTTATGAGGAAGGCCTCTATGTGACATTTGCTATTGAACTCACAGTGTCTGCACGGCAGTTTCTATTTCTAATATTATTGGTGTAGCGGTAAAGTTCCTCCACTTTATGTAAGACAGGATCCCTGGAAAAGTGTTCTCATGTGGCATCGCAGGTCCTGGTAAGGAGAGCTGCAGATGTCCGAGTGAGCCAGAAGGGCTGTACTTGCCTCAGTGTTCCACCTCGCTGCCTAGTTACTGAGGTGCCAGGTTTCCATTTCCTGCTGAGCCCTGCTGAGTGCACAGACAGCCCTGCCTTGGATTCAGTAGAACAAGAATGGGAGAGGGAGCAGTACTGGGACAGGGGAGTCAGTTCTTACAGTAGTGTAGTTAGGTTAAAAGGGTTGATGATGTAGAGGGCCCAGGAAGGACCATTATCAGCAGGTACCTGGAGGAGAGGCTCCAGGTAGACTGGTAGTGACAGCAAATGCACCTCTGAGGCCAAAGTCTCAGATCATGGCTTCAGAGCTTCAATCTTGCAGATGTAACTTTTCCTCTTCCAGTCCAATGTTTTTCAGCTTAAATCTACTTAAGGGTCCCACTTGCTGAAGCAATAATCCCGGAGCAAGGAGTCCTTCTCTAAGAAGAAAATGGTACAGTCCTGGACCTGAGGATGGACTGGACAGGGCAAGGCTGGGTAGCATGGTCGACATTTGTGTTCTATTTGGGCCTCAGGAGGCAGCTCACTTGCTAGGAAGCCATGTTTCAGTCAACAACTAACACTTCAAATATGTAAGAAAGTGGCTGAGAGGGGCTCCTTTGGTAAACTGCTTGTGTCCAAGTGTTGAAGACCTCAGCTCGGATCCCCAGCACTCACAAGGACTCTCTGAAAGCTAGGCACGGTGATGGGTGATGATCCCAACATTGAGGATGCAGAGATGAGATATCCCTAGAGCTTGCTGGCAAGCCAGTCTAGCCAATAGGTGAGCTCCAAGTCCAATGAGAGATTCTGTCTCAAAAATGTAAGGTGGAGAATGCAAAGAAAATGTTCTACACTCTATATGCATATAAATGTTCTGGCATATATATACACATACATGATCTACATGAAAAATGAGATGGCTGGGAATTAGGTCAGATCAATAGTCGGCCCTATGATCCAGCCCATCAGGCTGAGTGGGGCCAGGTTTGGAACACACCTTAACTGACAATTACCAGTTTCTTACTTTAAGCTGTCAGAATCAGGTAGAAAACCACAGTCTAGTCACGGGTGGCTTCTCCTTAAAGCTGAGACTCTTCCTCTATCCAGTTGCTTCCAGTGGGAAGTGGTTCTGATCACCCCATGAAGAAGACAGGGCCTCTCACAGGGACAAGCGATAAATAGGTTCTTGAACCCTTAATTCCTTCTCTGAAAACATAAGTAGGCCCCTTCCTTCTCTTGTTGAAAGTATACAGAACATGCCCACCCCCATCCATAGCCTCTTATCCCACTTACCACACGGATAGAATCTGCCAGGTGCAGAGTGATGTAAGAAACGAAGCAGGCTACTGATCCATATCTTGTATGAGGAAAAGTATCTTGAAACACAAGGAAACAACTGGTTCAAAGGGCCATTTTCATGAGCAGTGGAAGATTACAGAACCCTGGGGATGCAGGAGTGACACAGAAGAGCACAAGAGGTACTCTCCTTTCTCCTGTCTAGGCCCCATCTGATTGGACAGAGCTCACCCACACTGCAGGCTGATCTTCCAGACTCAGTCCACTGACCCATGTGCCAGCCCCTTCTGAAACACCTTCATAGACACACCTAGAAAAAGTCACTATCAATTCTCCCTGGTGCTCCCTGCCCAGACGACTTGCTGCTGGTTGCCCTCCTCACAGCACAGAATGACTGAGGAAGGAAGCAGGTGAGATGTTTGTGGGATACAGAGGAATGAGCACATATGAGAACGAAACCCCCAAAGCCCCTTATAAGAAAAAGGTGGGTTAACTATACCCTACAACTCCTGAGGGAAAGCCCTTAACGGAGCAA
Source organism: Grammomys surdaster (assembly GCF_004785775.1). Taxonomy (NCBI): domain Eukaryota; kingdom Metazoa; phylum Chordata; class Mammalia; order Rodentia; family Muridae; genus Grammomys; species Grammomys surdaster. Next base: position 489,286 of record NW_021619764.1, on the reverse strand, counting down.
GACTGCATCACCCAGTAAGCCCATAGCATAAGAAGGAAACTCCAAACATTACAAATAGGACCCCAGGCCATCTAGATAAAGCTAGCAGATTCCTCGGCCTTCACTGTCCTTAACAGTTAGGACCTAGAAGACAGAAGGAAAGAGCAAAACAAAGGGTAAAATGAGAGCTGAAATCATGACAGTCATAACTGAAGATGCCACGGATACTGCAGCTCCAGAGAAGCCCGGAGGAGCTTGCTTTAAATGGAAGATGGGATCCTGGAGAAAGACTGCACCAGGTCTCAACTGACATCATGACATACCTGCGAAGAAACCAGGTTGGACACTTGGCATTGGTGAAGAGGGCACAAAAGATGTCTAGAACTCTAGACCAGGGCTTGGAAGGCAGGGAAGACTGGGGAGGCCTGGAGAGATCCTCACTATCTTCCCCAGAGAACACTATCCTCACCTCTGAGAAGCCCAGCATAACTCTGGCCATGATGAGAAAGCAGATGCACCTTCTCACAGATACGAGGGCAGCTTATTCAACTTTATCTACATTTGCAGGTAAACCTACTTGTCGGCCCACAACTGCTCCTGAGGAGAAAGGTCATGTTGATGCAGTTCATGTCCCTAAACAAATAGTAACTCGTGGCAGGGGTCATCAAGAGATGGTAGTGAGATCTTGGGGGGGGGGGCAATAGAAAAGTTGACCAGTGTAAGAGTCTCTGCAACCTTAATAGAATTCAGAGAGGCAAACCATGGGAGGCAAGAAGGCAGTTCAGCTCAACAGGACTCAGTAGCCAGTGTTAGTTCAAACTTCAGGAGGCCAAGTGGTTTATTTTAAGACATATTTAGGCACAGCACAATTTGGCAAAAACTATTAACGATAACTAACTAAATCCTGCATGCATAGCAAGCATTCACACATCTCCTTAAGGAACAAAGAAAGTCAAATACAGATAAGATGTGACCGTATAGAAATTCTTTGTAATAGGTTCTATAGATTGACCGAGGAAAGCAAATCTACAGTAGGGGTCTGGAGGAGGGTCCAGCACAGGAAAACGACTAGCTGCACAGGTGGTACAAAGGTCAGCAGGCTAATAATCGTGTCTGCTCCAGCTTTCTGGGTGGAGAACAGGTATTGCATCTCTTCCCTTGAAGGAACAACCCTGTGTGCTTAAGTTTTCAGATTCCTCTGGTGCTTGTCTGTGAACGCAAAGACCTCAAGCCTTCAACAGACCAGGAAGCAGGGAAGCTGACATAAGGACCCCTTTTATCTCACCAAGGTTTTAACTCATAAGAAATTAGAACCAAGATAGACTAGTAGGGAGGGAGGAGACCTACTTGGAGAAAAGATTATGAGAAAATATGTGATTGGCGGGCACACAAGGAAAGGTTGGTTTCCTCAGACAGGATGGTGGGAGGCTGCACAGATCTTTCATGACACTTTTTATGCAGCACGGGACACCACTATGACAGTGATTTCGAGGCTTTTTCTGGAGCAGGATGAGGAATCACTGTGAAGCAACATACCATACCTGTCCTATGTATCTAGCTGACAACATGGGACCCAAACCTCTTTTGTGGTTAAACCCTGTTCACGGGTGAGGCTTATCCAGGAGACTAGTGATTGGATTTCACTCACATGCCGGTCTGCAGAGAACACCAGTTACCTCTTTGTTGGTTGTAGGAGATTAGAGAGGTGGAGTAACTTGTCCTTCACCTTCAGAAGGCCATCTTGTCCCTGCCATAGTCCATACTACTGGACTCTGAAATTTTTCAATGAGGCAGACAATATCTATTTTCATCAGATTTATGAGACACACAAGTGCTTCTCTAATGACGCCAGGATGGATGCCACTTCATGCTCACCAGGTCCAGTCAGCTTCACACCATCGATATAACGCATCAGTAATTTCTCATGGAAGCAGAAGGTGATCAAATCCCCGTGGACTGCACTGTGACTTCAGGTTAGAGAGCTGATATATCCCCAGGGCTGAAGAGTGAAGGTATATTTAGTTTTGTCAACTGAAATTAAACTGCTTCTGGTGGGCCTTGTTGGCAGGGAGAGTGGGAAGGGCACACATCAGATCCACAGCTTCATAAGCAAGTGCCCAGGGATGTGTTTATCTGCTCAGACAATGAAACCACATCGGGCAGAGCAGCTGCAATTGGAACCCCCACTTCGCTAAGCTCACCACTGCCAGACTCCAGAATTCACTGGTCTATCCTTTGTAAGAGTCAATAGAGAACCGTATGGAGATATGGCAAGAGGCATCACCTACGTGTTAAGCCCTCATTGGTGACACTGTTCTCTACAACCCTGTCAAGAATGCAGCTCCCATGCAGAGGCTGCTGCAGAGACTCTCTGGCCTTCCCCCACAGCAGCCCTGACTCTATACTCTCCCTTCCTCAGAGAACCAGTGTGGGGATTCTGCCAATTACTAAGGAAGCCTGTGCTGGGTATTCATCTCATCACTGGAGGAGTGAGCACAAGATAGATCTACCTCCCCCACGGTGAGTCAGAGTTTAGCTGAAACTTCACGGATCACACGACCTTCATAAAGTCTACTCTGGCTGGGGAGCTCTATGATGTTTTGGCTCTTATGAAATCAGTGTTGGTTCAAAACCATACTTTCCTAAGAGTCTGATTATTCCTTAGTCCCCAGTGGACAGTTAAACTGGATAACAGAACCACACAGTTCCCTTTGATAAAGCCTAGGAGAGATATTAGCCATATAAATGTGGGGGTCATCCTAGAAGGAACTTGGCTTCTCTTTCTTCTCAGCGTTCTGAGATTGATTGAGTATCACTGATCTTGTTTCTATGATTTGAGATACACCATTGTTCGACTGGCATGAAAGTTTTCTGCTTGTCCAGATCAAACATGAACTCAGTAGACATCTTATCTATTTGCCTGTAAGAACAGTACATTCAGCTCAGGGTCAGAGGTCTCCACAATACAGAGTGCTCTGATTGTTGCCTTGCCTTTGATGTCTACTTTGGTAGCCATATTTCAGAGTGTCATTACTTGGTCTCTATCATCCTCAGGTCAAGGTATTCTCATTTCATTTCCAACTGTAAGACAGTGGTTCTTACAATAAGGTCTGGCCAATAGAGAAGACTCTTCACAGAGCTTTTCAAGAGTCTGTGGCTCTGTTTCACATACCTATTGTTCAAAGTATTGGTCAACAGTATATCTTCTGAACCTTCCCAGTATGTTGGAAGAGGCTTAATGATTACTCTGTGGTGGCATTTCGATTTCTCTATACCTTTGTGTCCTTTCTATGCTAGCACTAGCTCAAGGAAATCAGACCTTTCTAACTTGCTCCTGGTGGGTCGCCTCTTGGTCCACCTTTTAGTCACGCTCCTGGTGGGTCGCCTCTTGGTCCACGTTTTAGTCAACCAGTCAAACTGTTAGCCTCATTCTTAACTCTGAGCTACACTGTTAAATACAAACTCTCTGTTTTGGGAAGTATATCAATAAATTCATCCAGATCCACGATTATGTCCTTCCACAAGTATCTTGTACATTTAAGTCAATGGGTCTATTCCCTGGGTTTATATTTGTATAAATTACAAAACTCAGGACATTCTTTTGGACCAGAACACATCTCCACATGAGTCAGACTTTGTGCCTCACCTTCAGAGGCCTGCTGGACTTTAGCTTCTAGGTCTAGAAGCAAAGTGAAGTGTCGAGTCTGGGTCCTGGAGAGACTCAGCATAGTCTTACATGGAAACTGCCCCAGGGAGGTCATTATGGTATCCATGGCAATGCAGGCCTAGGTCCCTAGACCTAAGTAGAAAGACTGGTCACATTACGTGAAGGGGTCACTACTTACTTCTCACATCATGGGTGTGAGGGCCAGTGTGGAGAGAGAAACCACTTCAATTCATAAGCAAGACATCAGAATTCAGAAATTCCATCCCTAGCTTCCTTCAGAATCTTCCACACAGCCCCATCCAAACTTGCAAAATCCCATTTTTCCCAACCAATGATCTTGCAAACACAGTAGATGTCCCTAGAGGTTACACATTCAGTGTTCACTGTAACTCAGCAGCTGTACAATGGACAAGCACTTGATTTCAACAGTCTCAGCCTGTAATGACAGGGAAGACTCAGCTCAAGGCACACCTAGAAACTTCCAGGGTGTTTATGTGTAGCTGGAGGCAGAATCCAAATCTTCATCGTCCTTCTTTTCCTTCCTCCCTTCCCTCCCTCCCCTCCCTCCCTCCCTCCCTCCCTCCTTCCTTCCTTCTTTCCTTCCTTCCTTCCTTCTTTCTTTTTTCCTTTCTTCCTTCCTCCCTTCTTTCCTTCTTTCCTTCCTTCCTTCCTTCCTTTATCCTAAGATGCTGAGAGCTTCCGGCGTTGCCATGACCCTTGGTTCTCTACCAGTGTTCACAAACATCATAAGTTGAGTTACCAATTCCCTCTCATCCTATAAGAGACAGATCGGGAGAACCCAGGATAATTATTTTGCACATATTTGCAAATGCATCATGTACTTGTGATAGCATCTGCATGAAAAGTGAATTTAATGCAACATTTTTAGGCCTAATGAGATTAAAGAATCAATTGAATTCGTGTTTCCTACAACTTGTATTCCTCTAGAACCACTCTTGTTTCCCAAATCTGTATTAGTTGGGGTTTTACAGAGACAGACTTGTGTGAGGAGAGATTTATTAGGGGAATTGGCTCATGCACCTAGGGGTGGAGAAGCTCCCTCTCAGACCAACTGAAGAGCCAGGGACGCTGGTAGTGAGGCTCAGTCCTATTGCAAAATGTTCAGGACTAGAGAATCAGCATAGAGCTTAGTCTGAGGTGGGATGCTGCTATACTTTGGATCCCAAAGGCTGGAGAGCCTACAGTTCTGTGGTTGATAAGAAATCAGTATCATTGAGGTGAAATCTTCTAGGGAGAATTTCGACAGGGTTGGCACACAGAGGATGTGGTCCAGAGGGTTCACCTCAAGCTTACTGCCAAACTTGGTCGTGTGTAAGCATCTCTCACACAGTACTGAAACCTGAAGGATTGGAGGAGTCAAGGAGGGCAGCTGAGACTTGAAATGTAAGATGCCAGGAAAGGCCATATGAGAAAGTGCAACCTCAGTTGTTATGGAGTGACTAGGGTTGAAGAGTCATGAGAAAGAGAAGCTGAGGCTTGGCAAGATGTAGCAGGGTTGCAGTCCCTGAAAAGAAAATTGCCACTGATGAAAAATACAACCTCAGATGCCATGGAAACTCCAGCATATTGGACTGTGGGGTGTGGACATGACAAGACTATGGGATGGCCACCAAGGACAGTGGCAAGTGTGGTGTGGAGTCATCCTGAGCACACAAGACAATTAGCATGTGCACAGCAGAGCTGTAGAGGTGTGGCTCCCCAAGCTCTTTGGAGCCTGGAGGCTCATGTGTGACTCCTAAGTGCTGCACACTGAGCTAAATCCATTGTTTGCTTTGATCTGATTGAAACTGTGTCCTGATTTTTCCCTCTTGGACTACGAAAGTATATCACTTACTTTAATTTTTATAGCAATCAATAGTTAAGAAACGTTGATTGGATTTTCAAAGAGAGAACATGGACTTTTAAATTGGTAAAAAAAAAAAATGTATAGAGTGGGGCTTTTAAGGTTTTGTCCCATGGTGTTATCATGAGATATTGGGCATATCCAACAGCAAAAGTTGTGCCAGTTAGCCTGACACATTGTGTCAGCTTAACACACACTATAGTCATCTGGGAAGAGACCCTCAATTGGCTGGTCTTTTCACTGGCCCTTAGGCAAGCTTGTGGGACATTTTTAAATCAATAATTGATAGGGGTGGACCAACTCCTGGGCAGGTGTTCATGGGTTGTATAAAAAGTCAAGTTGAATGTACCATGGGAAACAAGGTAGTAAGCAGAATTCCTCCCTGGCCTCTTCTTCAACTCCTCCCCCCAGGTTCCTCCCCCCTTGAGTTCCTGTCTTGTCTTCTGATGATGGCTGTGAAGTATAGGACAAAGTAAACCCTCTCATGCCCTACTTGCTTTCGGCCATGGTGTTTATCACAGCAATAGAAAGCAAAGTCGGGCAAGTGGGAAGTGGGGCGCCCTGCCTATCTGTCTCTCACAGTCATGTCTGTTTTTGAAACAAAGCAAATCATTCTGTCCTATAAGAGTGAAAAGAAATTCCAGCTTTATGGTATGTGGCTAACTTCATCACAGGCTCCTCTGTGTCTTCCACAGACAAGTTCTATCCTCCTATTTCAGAAACTTGCTCTGTGACAAGTGCTTTGTGGGGACATTTTATTCACAACACATGAGGATCATTGTGTTAATGATGAGGACGGTAGAATTAGTTTCAACTCGCCAGACCCGCTCTAGGCAGCCCCAGGTACAAGACAAAGTAAACCCCCTGGTTCATGCCCTCGGTGGTGTGGGTTCCAGTAAGTGGAGCCACATCTATAAACAAATGAGGATCATAAAAACAGTCAAGGCCAAAGGCCGAAGTTTGTACAGGGTGGGGAGGAGGGAGCAGTCCCCTGAACTGAGGTGCAGCAGTAGATTGCAATGTGTTTTTCAAAGACTCAGCCTTCACACTGCTTGATGGATGGCCTATGGTTGTGACTTTGTGTTAGGTCTACAGGTCAGTGGCAAGGAGGTTATTACAGGCAGAGGGACAAGTAATGTCAGCAACAAAGATCATAGTGCCATCAGCAGGAGGGGGACAGGCAGGGTAAGTTGACTAAGGTCTGTCTAGCGGAAATATTACACAGCAATTTAAAAAAAAATCCTATGATGCTGACATGGTGTGGACAAGTCTCAGGATGCTTTGCTAAGTAGGAGAAGCCAGAGCCAAAGGTTGAAGCGCTTTTCTTTTATTTTCAGCAGGAAGTGAAGAGACAAGTGTTCGCCTCTGGCGGGCAGAGTAGGAGAAATGACTTACAGCAAAGGGGCCTGAGAGAGCTTTTCACGGGTGATGAAGCACTCCGCATCCTGAGGGGAGTTTGAGTTACCCATTGGAAACATTTGTAAAAACTCATTAAAGGATGCTGGTGGCGGGCTGAACAGTAACTCCCAGCATAACCACACCTGAGTTCACAGAACCCTTGAACGTGCCCCTCGCATGACAGACGCTTTACAGCTGCGCTTATCTTGAAGCTCTTGAGATGGAGGGAGAAGCCTGGGTTATCCTTCTAAAAAGAAGCCAGGATGTCAGAAGGTACAGGAGGCCAGCGAACTATACAGTCAAGGTGTCAGTGTGGCTTCAGGAGTCTCAGGAGCTGGCCCTGCTGATACGTTGACTCTGAGCCAGCAGGCCCAATCTTGCCCTCTTAGGAGAATAGATACATTATCAACTTGGGAAACAAAATGTACTAATTCACTTCAGTAACTAGAATAGAAATACATCCTACACAAGATGTGCACATTTCCTTGTGTGTTAATTATTCCTTAAAGGAAACATCTTAAAAAGAACGGAAGCAAGTATGGAAATCTGGCTAACAATATGCAAAAGCAAAAGGTATTCTGTTCCAGGTGATTACAGATGTTTGTACCTGGCTCTGATGTATTCAAAAGGATAAAGGGACAAGTGTGTGTGTGTGTGTGTGTGTGTGTGTGTGTGTGTGTGTGTGTGTGTCTGTGTGTCTGTGTGTGTCTGTGTGTCTGTGTGTGTCTGTGTGTGTCTGTGTGTGTCTGTGTGTGTGTGTGTCTGTGTGTGTGTGTCTGTGTGTGTGTTTGTGTGTGTGTGTCTGTGTGTGTGTGTGTATTAAAGCTAGCAGAGATAAATGTTAATTATTCAATTTGTGTTTTCACTTTTTAAGGTGCAAGTTGCACCCCAGAATGGATCTTCTTTTCCATGTTTTTTAGGTTTTGTGGACAATACAATACAGGGTCTGGTAATACAGTCCTTTCTTGCCTGGAACCTGTGTTTTGACCAGGCTGGCCTCAGACTCCTGGCAATCCCCCTGACTCTGCTTCTCAGGATCTGAGATTACAGAAGTGTGCCATCACACTGGGCTCCCACAGTGAGCTTTGTGATGATCACTTGAATGTAGTTAAAAAACTGCTTCCTTTCGTCAGCCGCACCCTTGGGAGGTCTGTGGGGGAACCTCAGACCTTCTGCACATGGACAGCTGGAGTCAGGAAAGGCAGCGAATCTTACCCTCAGCTGCAAGGCCACCTTTTCTAAAAATAAAAATGAAGTCTTTGAATAGACAGTAACTGGGCTGTTCACTTAAGGAAAGATTAAGGAACCTCCGGGGACCTTGAGTTTTGATGACTAGATTCCTATCCATGAGGACATTTTTTTAGATGGAGTGGCCTGGGGACAAGTTACTGAATTCTCCCCAAGTTGGAGTCTCATAGGGTTGCTGTGGGCATTCTGTTGGGTCAAAGTATTTGCCATAAAGGACCTGGCACAGAGCCTTAGGTCTGACAGCATTCATGAGACAGTCAGCATTGTGACTGCTGGTCACATCCTCAGCACACAGATGAGTACAGACACACGGCAGGCTCATCCGAATTCCTGGCTCATGCCTCTCTTGAAGATGACTAGTGCACATTCTGTGAGGCACATCACCAGAGAGATGTCTCAGTGGATAAGAGCACTGACCGCTCTTCTGGAAGACCCAGCTCCTACGTGATGACTCACAAGTGTCTGTAACTCTAGTTCTGGGGGACCTCACCTCTCTTCTGACTTCCATGGGCTCCAGCCACACATGTGGTGCACTGACGTATACGCAGGCAGAACACTCAGACACATACAGTAAGTAAATGCCTTTAAAAGGAATAGAAAACACAGTGTGAAAAGACATTGTCTCTCTTGTTTTGGAGAAGGCCATGGCCATCTGTTCAGAAGTCTGTTTCCAGTCTCATCCTTCTCTCCTTCCTACTTCCAATGTACTAGCAAGTGGTGTTTGTTGTTATTGTTGATGACGATGATGATGACAGTAGTGGTGGTGATGGTGATGTGGTTGTTTGGAAACAATTCTACTATGTAGGACAAGCTGGCCTAGAACTCACAATATAGCCTCCAGTCTCCAACAGTGCTGGTATCGCAAGGGTGTCCAGCGGCAAGGTCTGTTTCCTAGGAACTTTGTTTATTTCTTCCACTCCCCTACTCTCCCATTTGCTTTAGTGCATGGCCTACATCTGCCTGTATCCCAGAAGCATCTTCCCAGGCCTCCCCGTTCCCAAGCTTGCCACCTCCATCTCTCTGTCCTTGCCAGAATGCCCTTTCTTCAGTGGGAACCTGACTATTTGTTTCCAGACTCTGGCTCCCCAGCAGTGTCTCCGAGTGCACTGGCGACAGCCAGTCCCGCAGGCCCTATCACATGGCCTCCTTTAGTTTCGACACAGCTGCCCAAAACATCCCTCCCTCCCTCATGTCTGGGGGTCTGCGACTGGACTGCTTCACATGGTCCTTCCCAAACTGGGCTCTGTCCCCACAGGCTGTGGACCTTCATCCTAGAGTCATCAGGCTGGGAGATCAGCGGTGGTTCTCCTTTGTGTCTCATCTCTGTCACTGAGCTTAGCTGTAGGTGTTTATATGTGGGCACAGGGGGTGGAAGTCATTCCACATTCAAATGAGAACAAAGGTGAAGGAAAAGAAAGCTCAGCATGTCAGTCAGGGTCCTGTGAGGAGACAGATGTCATTCTCACAGAACAGAACTTTACAAAGATGAGGAGGGTTAAAGAAATCAGCAAGAGGGGCTGAAGAGGTGGCTCAGTGGTTAACAGCACTGGCTGCTCTTCCAGAGGTCCTGAGTTCAATTCCCAGCAACCAGATGGTGGCTCACAACCATCTGTAATGAGATCCTATGCCCTCTTCTAGCCTGCAGATGTATACGCAGCAGAGCACTCATACATTAAATAAATAAAAATAAAAAAAAATAAAAGAAATCAGCAAGGGCTAGCAGAACACCCAGGCCTTGCAGTGGTTGGTGCCATATTCACCTCTAGCTGGACAGAGATCTTTTGCAGAGCCGAGCCATGATAGACACTGCCTGGAATAGATGAAGCCCCTGGTGGTCATACAATGACCTTACTCACCTGCCTGCCATGTGTACTTACAGAATGAACCCAAAGTCAAGGCCCTGCATGAATGGAGTCCTTAAAGGCCAACCTTCCGGGTACAGGGCAGAGCTAGAATGTAGGTCTGCAGAGAGAAAACAAAACAAAACAAAACTTGCCAGGAATTCCTTTGTCCCTCTACCTGGTGAATGAAGGCAACTATACCTTCTTGAATGAGCAAGAATGTGACACTCATTTTCCCAGGCAAGTAGAGTCATACTCTTTCTCTGGAATAGCAGTTACTAGGCCCCCAAGAGATACTTTCTGTTCTCAGCTTATTCCATATAGATGTCTTCTGTGGGGGCGGGGGGGTCCACAAGAAAACTATAACTACAGCTTATTGGCCACAGGAGTCTAATGAGTCCATCACCTGCAAACTCCAAGCTTCTATCTTTCCAAGAAGGCCCATGTATCAAGTCTCTAGTGTTCACCCTGATTGGTTTTCATGACAATGAACTGAATATATGTGCTATGCCTTGTGACAGAAAGCCTGGGCTTGGATCATGGGCAAGGGTACCCTGAGGTCTGGTGTCGTGGCTCAACTTGTAACCCAGCATTTGGGAGGCTGAGGCTGGAAGTTAGCTGTGAATCTGAGGCCAGTCTAGGTTATAGAACAGGTCCTGATCTCAAAACAAACAAATGAACAAACAACCCACCCCACCCCCAACCCAACCAAATAACCTCCACCACCAACAACCATAACCACCACCAACAAAAATACCCACCCAACTACCCCTGAAGAAAAACCTGAGTCCAAAAGGAATTCTGTACTCTGGTGCTGCAATCCAGTAATGCCCTTTCTAGGGTGGTGGGGTGTGGAGGAAGCTGTTTCTGTGCTAGAATGGTCTAAGGGAGGCTGCTGGACCAGAAAGTTAGTAAGGGTAACGTTGGGATGACAGCCACCAGCTAGGACAGCTCAAGAGGGAACAACACTCTGAGGCAGGGAAGGCAGAGGGGAGGTGGGAGCCTTGCAAGCCTTTGGTGTTTACTGCTGCGATGATCAAGCAGCTCCAGAGAAAACCCAGCGAGGCCAGGCGGCTTACCAATAGGACACCTTCGCCTGTGGGGGGTCGGGGGGGGGAGCAGAAGCACACGTGCCTACTGCACCTGGGAGAAGCAGCCACACACAGCACGCACGGGGGCCGTCGCCGCCCCGCAGCCTCCTCTTTGGGCATCGCGGGTGAAGGTGCCATCCCCTGCTCCAGCTAGGGCGCTACAGAGAGAGGCGGGGCGCCGGTAGAGGCTCTATGGAGTCTAGGTTCACTGGGATCTCGGCCCTCTCAGTCAGAGGCCATAGTTTCATAACCAATCTGCCTGCCACTCATTCTGTAACAGCCAATAAAGACATAGGAGCACCTAGTCCCGGTAAAACCCACCTTCGGTGTATGAGGGAGTACAGCGCCGCCTTGTGTCCGAAGTGCAGCTTCAAGGAATTTGTCAACCTTGCTGTTGGGTAATACCCTATTGTGTGCAGGTTTTAGCAGCTGCTAACTTCTCCGTGGCAGGGACCGACTGGGTGTTTCTTAAGCTCACTAGAACAGCACCTCTTTCCTAAATGACTCTTGTTGTTCACATGCCAGGGGGCCGGAAACAGAGCTGGGTTTTTATCTCTATTTTGAGACAGGGTTTCACTACACTGCATATGTTAGCCTTGAACTCAAATATGCAGTCGAGGCAAGCCTGCCTCAATCTTCCAAGTAACCCCCACTTCTGGCTTTTCTCTAATGTTCAATTCAGAGTACAGTCTGTAAACACCAACTGGCAGACTACACCATTCCAGTGAAATCTCTGTCCTTTTGTCTTCACGGTATGTCCAGAGACTTTTGACCTGGATGGGATTTTGTTCTCATTATCTTTTTAATAATAAAATGAAGTAAATGAAAACCACACAGACATAAGGTCCTGTGGACAGACAAAGAGCAAGTCATGAAATGGCTCATTGTTTCTAGGATGCCCCATCTTTTCTCCATCCACAGCTGATCCATTTTTTCTCTCCTGCGTGTGTTTCGTCTCTCCTTTGTTCTGGACCAGCTTTTGTCTCCCAAAGATGCAGGCTTAGAAGCTGTAGGCTGGCTTTGCCTGTTTTGAACCTCATACAAACAGAATCTTAATGAAGGCAGTGTCTGTGTGTCTTAAACGTTTTTCTTAATTCCACGTGTCCATGGATGTTCCTGAATGTTTTTCACCCTGGGAATCTACAAAATCTGACATATCCATTTTACTGTTGGTTAGTTTTGGATTGGGGATGTTGTAACCCATGTGTCTATGATTGTATTGTGTGCATGTGGGCTGGTGAATCTGTTCTCAGGTGTGTTGGTGGAGTCATCAGAGGCAGGTTGCAACTTGATACTCAAGTGTAGTCACTTTTCTGAGTGACTGCACCAATACCTGCCAGGGCACCAGGCAGTTCCCACTGTGCTGTCACTTGGTATTACCAGACAGGACTTTTTCTTTTGTCGAATATGGTAGATTTGGTTTATGTTACCTTACTGTGGTTGCAATTTGACTTTGTGTGGGTGTTGATATTGAATATATTTGCAGTGTTTATTGGCCATTTGGATTTTTCCTGATACCTAGAATTCAAAGTTTTGGCTACCTTTTCTGTTACATTAGCTGCCATAATGAATTACATGAATTCTTCATATGTGATGGCTGATACTTTGCCAGCTTGGTCCTACTTCAAATGACGAGTCCGCACAGTTCAACTTGAAAGCTTCTGGATACCTATCCCTTGCTAATCACAAGCTCACAGATAGCCTCTGACATGGGAGAGAGTATCTCTTTCACTTTCTTTTTTTTTTTTTTTTTTTTGGTTTTTCGAGACAGGGTTTCTCTGTATAGCCCGGGCTGTCCTGGAACTCACTCTGTAGACCAGGCTGGCCTCGAACTCAGAAATCCGCCTGCCTCTGCCTCCCGAGTGCTGGGATTAAAGGCGTGCGCCACCACCGCCCGGCTCTCTTTCACTTTCTTTACTCATTTTTTGAGGAATCAGACATTTCTGTTTCCAGTGCAGTGAGCTTTCTCCAGCCCTTCGTTTTATGTCCTGTTTTGTGTCCTGTTTAGGAAATCTGTATCTTGTATCTTGTATCTGTATCTGGTCTTGGCCTTTTGTTCATACTGTTTCCAGTGGTGTGGGGACAGTGTCCCCAGCCTCTGGGTGGCAGGAGAGAGGCAACTGTGTTTACAAAAGCATCATTCAGATCATTTACACCTCCTTCTTTGTGGGGAAGAGGGTCCTTTTATTGGCCCAGATCCGGAGGCTCTCTGTGAATGGTGAAGAAGGGTGAGCTGCGAAGGGGTGACTCCCACTTAGAATTAGCGAGCCTGCTTTCTGTATATGCGGAAGAAGTGGGCGGAAGACAGTGGAGCGGTAGGAAAACTCTTCTTCGATCTCTAAATTCGGGACCCGGGGCACAGCCCTGTGCTGACTGAGGTAGAACAGATGTCTGGGCAAACGTATTAGGAAGATGGAGGCCATTACTCCTCAGCATCCGCAGGCACCGGCAAAGCATCGCCCCCTTGAATTTCCAAGGCTGATAGGACCTTTCACACAGGAAGTGTTAAGAGACAGTTGCTCAATCGGGGAATGAGTACTTTGAAAAGAGCTGTATCTAGAGTTTTCCAATTACCCCACCCCCACCAATCACCGTCACCACCGCCCACCACCAGGTTTTGTTTTATTTTGTTTTAAACAGCCAGTAGGTGGCAGATTTACTCACAACTGGATGCTCGCAGCAAAGGGTTCAAAGAAGAACTGTGGAGGGAACTAGGTATCTGGATTTAAATTTAACTTTCCTGTGATTCTGTTGGCGAATTCATCGGTCACAGAGTTTTAAAACACGTATTTCTGTGATGAGCATTACACAGAAACACTGAGACAAGACCCTTCGTAGCATCTCCCTTTTGAGCTTTTAAAGATGGTGTGGACTTGGCTTCCGAAGCATTTCTCGATCTGCCTATTTGTGGCCAGACTGTAAACATTCAGTAAATCAAATTGTTTTGTTAGGAAAGGAAAGAGCGGTTTACTGGCAGGATTTGGCAGGATGCTTTGTTTACCTCCTCTGGAAGGTTCCATTCTTGGGGAGCTGCTGACAAGAAGCCCGCTCTGCCTTCTATCTCCGGCCCCACCCCGCCTGCTCCTGCATCACTGCCCTCCATTTTCTCTGCAGCCCCAGAAAATTCCAGATCTTCACTGTTCTTCATGCCATTCTTGCCTGTACTGGCCCAGCCGGTACAAAGTTGAACAGTCAGTCCTCTGATGGGTGAGTGAGGATGATTATAGGAAGGACAAAAAAGAAGATTGAGGGACAAAGGTTAGAAATCAGGAGGGCTGGCCAGTCAGTACTGCAGCAGCCTGGAGTTTAATTCTCTTACATTTTATATACCTTACAGCATCGTGGGACCTTAGAGTGTTTGGTACTGAAGCTTCTAGACAAGCACTTCATTGAGTTGTATATTCTGTCTGTCACCAAGAGGGGAGCATTGTAGGTTCCTACCCTAATGTTGGATTCCTTCCTTCAATCGTATGCATCATTGCTTCCTATGTTTTGAAGCTCTGTTATTGGATGCACATGTATTTAATTTAGTCTTTCTATCTTGACGAGCCTGCCCTGTTAGAAAGATTTCTTTTTAAATTTGTTTTATTTTTTTTGTACCTATAAGTGTTTTGTCTGCATATATGTTTGCGTACCACGTGCATGCTTAGTGCTTGTGGAGGCTGAGAGAAGCCATCCGATCTCCCGGAACTGGAATTACAGACAGTTGTTACCAACAATGTGGGTGCTGGGAATTGAACTTGAGTCCTCTAGAAGAGCAGTCAGTGCTCTTAACCTCCGAGCCATCTCTCCATCCCAAGTTGTGTGTGTGTGTGTGTGTGTGTGTGTGTGTGTGTGTGTGTGCACATGTATGTATACCATGTATGTACAGACGCTCGTGGGGGCTAGCAAGGATGTCAGGGCTGAGAGCTGCCTAACATGGGCTGAGGTCTGAATTTCTGGAAGAAGGGTAGAATCTTTTAACCACAGAGCAATCTCTCCAGCCTAGAGCTCTCTCATTGCTATGTAATGATTCATCTTAGCCTAGACATTTGCTTTGATGCCTACTTTGTGTAGTTTTGAAACCACCCACTCCTACTTCCTCGTAGTGTTTGTGCGGTATCTCTTTTCCACCCTTCCGCACGCAACACATTTATGCTGTCATATTTTAAGTGATTTCTTGGATATAATGTAAGTTGAGCCACTTAAGAAAGTCATTGTGGACTACTGTCCATCTTCTAAGTGTGACCAGATGGTTTATATGGATGGGTTTATGTTAGTTCTATATGTCATTTTTTTCATTGTGTGGCTTACTGCTGTTTAATTGTTTGATTGGTTGTTTCTGTTGTTTGTCCTGTTTTTTTTTCCTCCACATCTCTTACCCCCAGCTGTCTTTCAGGTCACATGAACATTTTTTAGCACTCCATTTGAATTTGTATAATGTATTTATTTTTTACTACTTTTTGAGGTGCCATTAGCTGTTGGTGTAGGGATTACAATATGCATGCTTATTGTTTTTATAGTCTGCTTAAAATCAATTTTTGACTACTTCAGTAGAGGGTAGAGTCTTCACCAGTATACTGTCCCATGGCCTGTCCCATGTCTGTCCTGTCTGTCATGTACCTCACATCTCCATTCATGGAAAGTACACCATACCCTTCCTTCCTTGCTTTCAGCAGTCAAGTATATATTGAAGAACACAAGAGAGCATATTAAAATCCACAGACATCCACCTCATGCCCTCCACAGTGACACATGTCCCCCCTGGACGTTGCCTCTGGGCTGGCATCTCCCTTCTTCCAGCACTCGAGTGTTTTGTCATTTCCCCTGGCTTCCTGGCTCTGCCAAGCATTCGGGTCACTCTTCCCATTAAGTGGCCAGCCACTTTTCGATGGCAGAGACTTTAATTGTGTCTGTGTAATTGAATGCTGGCTTATATGTCCTGACTTGATCTCATCTGAAGTACACTGAAGCCTTCACTCCGTGGGCTTGTGTCTTTTACTGCCATTGGCAGTTTTCAGCCATTACTTCTACACACACACAGGGGGAGATGTAGGCAATTGTTCTGGCATTTTCCAACTGCCTTGTCAGGACTATTTCCACTGATCTTTAGCTTCCTACATGTCCCGTTTTTAGAGGTGTCATCTTTGGAATTTCATGTCCAAGGACTTCCTGTCAGATTGCCGGGTGGCTTAGGTATCTATCTTATAGGATCCTTTGCTTCAGTCATCTCTAGGTGGCTGGGCCTCTGTCAGCTACTGTATCAGCTAGCTATATCGTGGATGTGCAAGTGTCTCTGTGATGTGCTGTGTATTTGGGTAAATACACAGAGTGCAACAGCTGGGTCATACGGTAGATCAGATTATGTTTCAGACATTTGAGGAAACTTCACACTGATTTCCATAGCGGCTGAACTAATTTACATCCACACTGGTGGCAAATAAATGTCCCCAAGGCCACACATATCCTGGTCATAGTCCTTGTTACTTTTTGTCTCAATGATAGCCATTTTGACTGGGGTAAAATAGAACCTCAATGTAGTTTTTAAAAGATTTATTTGACTTTAGGTGTGTCAGTGCTTTGTGTGCATGTATGTACGTGGCCAGAAAAGGGAACATGACTTTTTGGGGCTGAAATTAAGGACAATTGTGAGCCCAAGAATGGATGTGGGTGCTGGGAATCAAACTCAGATTCTCTGGAAGAGCAATGAGTGTTGTTAAAAATGAAGATCACTTAGCCCTTCAATACACTTTAGTTTCATTTCCCTGATGCATACGGTATTGAACATTTGACATTTATTGGCCATTTATAGAGCACCTTTTGAGAACTGTCTGTTCAGCCAGACTGTAATGTCACATGCCTTTAATCCCAGCACTCAGAGGCAGAGACAGGTAGATCTCTGAGTTTAAGGCCAGCCTGGTTTACAGATTGAGTTTTAGGACAGCCAGGTCAACACAGAGAAACCTATCTTACCCAACACCCCCAAAAGAAAGAGAGAACTGTTGTTCATTCCACTCGTTGTTTCTGGGAGTGGCATTTAATCTTTTAAATATTTATATAGTTTAAATATTAATCCAGATGCTTATCTGGCAATCTTCCCTCCCACTCTATAGGCTGTTTCATTACTCTGCTATTTTCTCTGTTGTGAAAGAAGCTTTTCAATTTCACACAATCTCAGTTGATTCTTGGTTTTATTTACCAAGCTATTGGAACCCTTTCCAAAAGGTCTTCTCCTGCACCTATACTTTGAAGTGTTTTTCCTTAGTAGGTTTAGCATTCTAGGTCCTCAGTTAAGGTCTTCAGCCTTTCAGCTGATTTTTGTACAAGGATATGGGCCAGGGAGTTTGCTTCATTTTTCTGTGTGTGGATATCAAGTTTTCCAGAACCATTTGCCAAAAATGTTGTCTTTTCGCCATTTTTTTTTATCTCTGTCTAAACTCAGGAGGCTGTTGCTGCATGGATTTATGTCTGGATCAATAAATCTAATCCCTTGATCAACATATGTGTTTTTGTACCCCTTGATGGTTTGGTTTCTATGGCTCCAGATGATAAATTTATTGGTACAGGAAGGATGGGAAGTCATAGATTATTATGATCCTGAGGACAGTCTGTGACTTTATAGGCAGATTGTTCACTTTTATAATATTAGCTGATGTTAACTGATTTTGAATACATCTATATTTAGAATGGTAATTTCCTCCTGATGGTTTTTTTTTCTTCTTCTGATTAATTTTGCTTTGAAGCCTAATTAGCTAGATTTTATTATGGCTGTACTGGTCTGTTTTCTAGTTTGATTTTCTTAGAATGTCAGTCTCCAGCCTTTTCCCTAAAGCTGTGTTCACCTTTGATGGGGAGGTGTGCTTCTTGCAGGCTACAACTAGATGGGTCATGATTTTAAATTCAATCTGCTAGTCTTTGTCTTTTCCCAGAAAACTAAAGCCATTAACACTCAGTCATTGGTGAAAGGTATATACTAACTCCTGGCATTGTGATGTTTCATTTGGTATTCTGCTAAATCTTCCCTTGACTGTTTGCTATTCTAGTCACCTTAGTCTTTCCTATGACTTTGTGTGTATGTTTGAGTAACTGTATTTTTAAGTTCTCATAACGTCATGATCATTTAGAACTAAAACACAAATTCCAAGGGTGCTTACAGTATTCTTTTGTCTTTCTTTTGCAGTTGATGATAATCAAACCAACTAAAAACACTGTAGTGATTCGTGTGTTTGAGAACAATTGTCAGAAACTATCTTATCAGAAGTTCTACGGTTGGCAGTAACCAGGCACTCCTCTGAAAATGTTCTTCCTGTGATGCAGAATGCTCAACCAGACGCTGCTGAGCAGGTGTCTGTTAGCTGACACAATAGAAAACTTTCCCACAAGTCCTTGCTTCTACAATTTTGGTGTTAAATTGACACAGGAAGTTGTAGTGTATGGTTTGTGCTGTGATTGTAGTATTCATACAGAAAAGGGTATAAATATGTATACATTTTGTTAATAACACATACACATCTCCTGGGTTAAAGGTGAGGGCGAGACCATGACTGTAGATCCCTGTGTGATTTCATAGGCCAGTCTCTTCCCTTTCCCATTCACTCACCCACCCCTGCAACAAGGAACCCACTATGCTTACTTCCATGGTATATATTTCTCTGCCTTTTCCTTCTGGCAGTGATTTACGTAGGTAATAGCAACACATCCTTCGATTTTTGGAGCAGCAAGAAAGAGCACACAGCTGAGAGAGTCTCGAAGGTCACTATTCTTAAACAAAAGTCAGAGAATGCTTTCAGCTTCCTCAGGAGTCTCTGTGTCTGGAGATAGAGCAGTGCAGGGATGAGTGCTGGCCTGGAGAGCTAAGAGCTCAGACTTGAGGTGGCTGATAAAGCTGCATTAGGGACTGGAGGGCATGGGCCATTGAGGTACCAGGGCTGGCCTCTCATTTGTCACATTAGAAAAGACTGAAGGACATTTCTGTGGAACGATATGAATGTCCTCAGTGAATGCAGGTGGTAGATAAGGAGGGCCATGCATGTGATGAGACCAGTCAAGTGACGTAAGAGTCACATGTCTTCCCCTGACCTGTTTATTCCACGTTTCTCTAAGCAGTGCCTTTTTCCATTGGCTTTGGCTAAGGTCCATACCCAGTTGCAGTGAGCTGTAGCCTGACATGCTTTGTGGATCTTTCTTAGGAAGACACTAAATTTTTAATGTTTTAAATTTTGCTTATTTATTTTTATATGTGTGTGTTTGTCTGTGTGTCTGTATGCTCACCAAGTGCATGTCTAGTGACTACAGGAGACAAAAGAGAGTCCTTTAGAACTGTGAGCCACCCTGTATATAAATGTAAGTTTTATTCTTCTGATATAGTTGTCATCTCTGAGGTTTACTGCCCTTGTCTGCTAACCGAAGCCTAGTCCTGGAAGCTTCTACCTCCACACAATCTATTCTAGGCCTACAATGATTTCATCCTCTGAGACTTAATGTTACCTGAATAAGCTTACCCTTTCTAGTTCTTTCTGAACTCTGTTGGCTGGTTCAACTCAGCTATTCTGGCTCAAACTCTCCAAGCTGACTGACTCAATCTGGTTTCTCTCTTGGCCTCTGACCAAATTGCTCTGCTTGGCCTCATACTAACTTTGGCAATACATTCTAATCTTCTGGCTCTTTCTCATTCTCTGCCTTGTTCAGTCTTCACCTGTGTCTAGCTTGCCCCTCCCCTCTCTCTCTCTTCCTCCTTTCCCCTCTGTACTGTTCTTTCTTATGCTGCCTCTCCTTCTTCTCTGCTCTCGTGAGAGTTGGGCATATCCTATTCTGTCAAATCTTTCTCTGATTTGTCACTTTGTCTGCCACTCAATTAGACATCTACAAACTAATGTTACCTTCATTGTTTGGGATTAAAAGTGTGTACTAAAGGCATGTCTGTATTCCAGCCAGAGGGATTAAAAAGGTGTGTGCTAAGGGTGTGTCTGTATTCCAGCCAGAGTAGCCATGTTTCTGTGTAGAGAGAATATCTTGGATATTGTATGAATGCATCACCTGTCGATTTAAAAACCAGCCTGTAGGAAAGGGTAGAATAGAAGATGGGACATCCAGGAGTCAAAAGAATGCTGGGTAGAGCTAGATGTGGACAATTCACCCAGGGAAGATATGATGACACAGATGAATGGTACCTAAGCACAAGTAACCAGCCCTGTGGTAGAATATAGATTAAAATAAATGGGTTAAATTATGATTCTAGACAGAGAAGAGTCTAGCTACATGGCCAAGGTATTTGTAGATATATTTTGAGTCTGAGTCTTATTTCTGGGAGCGTGGGGCTGAGAAGAAGTACCAGGCCCTACTTCTACATTGCTGGATTAAAATCTCTCTATACGTGTAGGTACTGAAAATTAAACCTGAGTCGTCTCAAAGAGCTGCAGGTGCTCTTAGCACTGAGCTACCTCTCCAGACAAACTGTCATCTTTTTTAATGATGGATTTTTATCTACAATGGGATGAGTGGATAAGCTTATCTGCCACTCTGTGAAGTGACAATGCATTGGTTAGGATGGTTTCTGTCTGTGAAGTCAGAATATACAAACTAACACACGTTTCTCTCTCACACAGACTTCTAGCTAGGCATCCCACGATCCATGTGCCGTGTGGACCATGCTTTCCCGCTCCCTTGCAAAAGCACCTGTGTGGCTGCTCCAGGGCCAGAAAGGAGAGCACAGGATACCTCCTATGCATGCTTCACAGGAGGTGCACTTGCGACTAACTCCTAATCTGTTCTCCAGAATCAACTCATCAAAGGAAGTTGGTGAACACAGTCTTTATCCTAAGAAGTAATGTACACAATTGATATCCAGGGCACCTGTTACAAGTAAATGAAAGAAGATGAAGATCGGGGAACAATGACAGCAGCTCATCACTAGCTGTCTCTGTGCTCTGAAGACACTCCTTCTGCCCAGGTCAATCCTGCTGACCACTAGATAGGTTTGCCTAATGCCTGTCGTGGAAGATTGAAGGGAGGTTGTACTTTCACTTGGGGACACTGCTCTAGTTCCTTTGAAGTAAGGAAAAGGTCCTTGCAATGCTCAGAATAAGATTATTTTTGCCATCGCTTTACATTTTGTTTCTTAAGGAGGAAAAGGTTTGGGCTCATAGCTTCACTGTTGCTTGGCACTGGGACAGAACAACATGGTAGCAGGAGTGTCTGGTGGAAATACTCCTCATTTCTCAATAGACAGAAAAGAGAAAAAGTGGTATTTTAAAAATTAGGTCTATGTGTGTTTGTGTGGGTATTCGCACAGGAGTGCAGTGCTCACAGAAACTAGCAGACAGTGTCAGATCCCCTGGAGCTGGAGTCAACAGTGAGCTGCCTGACATGGGGGCTCCCAACGAGCTCACGCCCTTGCAAAAGCGGTACACACCCTTCACCACTAAGCCATCTCTCTAGTCTGTAGTAGGGCTTTAAAGTAAGATTTTATTTTCCTTCTTTGAGAGTAGGTCATACTGGAGGCAAAGACAGTAAAGATGTAAGACAGGAAACCAGAGAACACTCTGAAGGCTGGTTAGGTCACCTGTGCCATGACCTCTAGCAACCTGTACAAGCACGCAAGATAGAAATGAGAAATACCAATTTCCCCTTTGAAAGTAATTTTAAGAAAAATAAAAAGTGGGATCTTGGAAATTTTGATTCTTTTCTTTCTTCCCCTGTTGCAAACTCGTGTGGGGGTGGTGTGGGGGTGGTAGAGCTTGCAGGTGGTGAGCGTAAGTGAGCTGGTTAATCTTCATATTTGGTAACCACATTTAGATTCCGAGATGGGAAGTGGAGGTGAAGAGGTCACAGTGGCCTTTTGGTTTTGAAGTTTAACTCTGTGTTTTGCCAACTGTTTACTCTAATGGATCTTCAGTTTCCTGGCGTCAGCATCCTTCTCATGTATACAGCCCTCTTTGCCCAAAGCTGCCTCTGCCTCCTCTTCTCCTCACCACCCTCTTCATAATGGCGGGCAGCTTTGATTGTCTTCTCAGATTCTGGCTATTAGAATACTCTTCTGTTGACTGGGTGGGTTTGTATGCACAGGCACAAAATTCTGCAGTATGTGATTGCCTAGCTTATGCAAGCAATGGGAACTTAAGAGAATGCCTGCTTTTCCCCTTTCCCCCTCTGGGAATCCTGAATAGTACATTCTGTTCAAGTGGAGAGAGAGAGAGAGGAGAGGGGAGGGAGGGAGAGAGGGAGGGAGGGAGAGAGGGAGGGAGGGAGGGAGGGAGGGAGGGAGGGAGAGAGAAAATATATATCCGTGTCCAGCCTTCGGTAAAATCCCAGTCTCAGAACTTTACAAGGGTTCCTCTGGCAGAAGCAGGCCCTCACCTGTGTGGTCCCTCATTAGAGGGACATGTAAGAAGTCACATGTATTTCCTGAGCCTCCACCTAGAATGTCTTTCTGCCTCTCAATTCTGAGGTGTATCTTTTTGATGGTATAGGCTATCCATGAGTACAGACACGTGCTGAGCCTCTGGACCCTTCGGGAGGAATTCTGCTGTGCAGGTGCTCATGAAACCCTGGTGTCAGCCAACGCAAGACTCAGCTCTCTGGAGTCTGCTTCTATAATGCCCTTTAAGGTTGTTCTTACATTCATGATTGTATAGATATTGAAGATTTTGAAATATGCAAATCATATGTTATCCTAAAGTTTTATGTATTTTTACAAGACAATTAACCTGGGGTTTTTCTCACAATATATTGGATAACTAACTTGAGGAAAAATAGGTTTTCAGAACCAGGATGTTAAGACACACCTATAATCCTAAGACTCAGGAGGCTGAGGCAGAAGGATTGTGAGTTCAAGTTTAGACTGTGCTACATAGCAAGTCTCCATCTTCAACAACCCCCAAATAAATCAATGAGACTTCTGGAATGATTGTTTCTGGGTGTTATGTCTTGATTTTGCTCAACAGTGAAAATAAAAACCTATTCACCCAACTACCAGACATCCATCTTCTTAAATCAGAATTCAGGGGACAGTTCCTACCCCTCACCCTGCACATCCGGTCAGTTGTTTGCAAGTTGCATGATTCTAGACCTGGGTAGGAG
This sequence comes from Grammomys surdaster, assembly GCF_004785775.1. Classification (NCBI taxonomy): domain Eukaryota; kingdom Metazoa; phylum Chordata; class Mammalia; order Rodentia; family Muridae; genus Grammomys; species Grammomys surdaster. Next base: position 466,141 of record NW_021619764.1, on the reverse strand, counting down.
GTGGGAGCTATGAGGGGAGCATCACAGGCTTTCTGTCTTCACGCTGCCCTGCCTCCCAGCCAGTGAGAATTCCCCAGAGTGACAAAGCAAGAATCTGCTAGCAATAACACAAGATTTTATTATCAAGCCACTGCCTGAGAAGGGATGCAGGATGCTGAAGGTAGAGGACAGAGGAGTAAGTGTGGCTGTGAGCTGCTGTGGTGCTGGGCGGAGCCAGGCAGCGGCCATGGCCCTGGCTGTGGGGTAGGGTCTTCTTACTCCTGCCTGACTCTTCTTTCAGGCTTCAGAAGGAGGGACACCCAGAGCAAGAGGAAGGCCAGGGCTAGATCACAGCTGCACCCAGCAGTTTCTTCTCCTCTGTTTGCTAAGGAAGAAGCCAAGGTTAGATGTTGATGACAGGAGAAAAAAACGAAAACAAGGTTCTGTGCTCTAGGCCAGGTATTTCTGGAGCCAGCTAGAACCAGTCTCAGCAACACAGGACCTGTGACTAAAAGGGCCTAGGATGGATGTGACCTTCTCTGGCTTCTTCGGATAGGAACATTGGTTGGAAACAGGGACTGTACTGGATAGGACAGAAAGACATGATTCTTTCTGGGACTCGCATAATGAACTCCCTTCTTCCTTAAGCACCATGTCTCATCTGTACAGCACCACTGCTCCAAGCAGACCAACACAGGGACTCACCGCCTTTGTGAAGAATCTTTTCCAGAGGTAGACACATACTGGAGTGAGAGAAGCCAGGAGCAGCAGCACCCAGACACCCAAGAGCATTGCCTGGAGGCTTATGAGCAGGGTCTGGGAACACAGGCAAGACAAGCATGCTGGAGTGATGGCCATACTCCTGCCCCTCTCCATGCTCTCTCCTGACCGGGGTCACTTTCTAACCATCACCTCTAAGTCTACAGCTTCTGGAATGGGGAGGGTTCGTGGAGATAGAGGGTAGAACTCACCGGAAACCTTTTCCACTCTCCTCAGCAGCCTGAGCTGTGACATGAGTGATTGCTTCAGGAAGGACACACATTCACCATGTTGGTAACCCTTGCTATGTTTGCAATCCTGGGTCATTCATGGTTTGTGACTGGTAGTGTTTCTTTCCTAATAGTATGTGATTCCCACAGCAGTGGGAGCAGTTTCTGATTTGCTCACTCACTCCTGCATCTTTAGGAACAATCATCAAGGCTAAAGGGGATGGGGTGCTGCTGCTGATGGAGTGCCTTCTCTCACCATCCATCTTAGTCTCTCTGCCACTACCCGCACTTGCCCTTCTCCATGACCGCTTACCTTTAGCATGCTTGTGTAGAGTAGGCACAAGGCTATTCTATCCGCTTCTTCGGGAGCTGGAGTGCTGGGCATGGTGGACCAACGATATGAAGAGTCACCCTTACAGACATCATCTCTGAAATAGTACCGATTGTACCGGTAAATATTGAACTCACGAGACCCAAGAACGATGGCGGCCACAGCCATGCAGAAACTCGCTAGCACCAGAAGGGTCCTTATCAGGGCCTAGGTAGAGCAGAAGGTAGCAAGAGACATCAAAGATTCGGTTTTAGCCAGCCTGTGTGGGATGGGGCAGGAAGTCTGGCATATCCTTGAGGCAGTGCCTGGGTCTTGCCTGGTCCTAAACTCACCCAGCAGATACCACCCCGTTTCTTGTGAAGGAAGGCAACAGCTCCAGCCAGTATAGCCTATGGAGAGATTGAACCAAAAAGAATCAGTATAAGACAAACGTCCATCAATCCCCTGCCTCATTCCTCCTGTGCCCGCCATGTGTAGTGCCAGCCACATGGCCTATAGCATTCCCTCTGCATCCCAGATGTTCTGCTACATTCTGTTGTTTATGGAGAAGTAACTGTGTGGGACAATGAGTCTGGAGCACAGCTGTGAGGCTGTAGGGCACGGTTTTATTGACACCTAAGTGCACACGGTTAAACCAGGTGGGAACCTTCCTATCCATCCCTACAAACTTCTTTTAAAGTCACACTAAATATTCTTCACGAATATTCCAGGGACCAGGGATCTTGTGGGTCAAAGTCCCATGTTGTTGGAAAATCTGGGGACACAGAATGTGACTTTAGGCAGCCTTGAGTCCAGACACTTGTCTTAGCAGCTATTGGGTCCATCTGACTAGGATGGAAGAACAGGAAGTCTGATGCAGCTCAGTGGACAGATGGGTTCTGATCCTATTTGATTAGTCTATAAATAATCCATACTTTTCTGCCGCTGGATGGATTAGCATGGTTGCTTTAATCTCCCCTCTCAATAAATATATATGTTTTGCTATTTTGAAAGTGTGGCTCTGTCAGAATGTTCTTTGTACCCACAACTTAGCCAGCTCAATCTAATCAGCTGTCATTAAATATGATAGCACTCTTCTGACAGAATTTGTCCCTGGATCCCTATAGGATGAGCATAAGGAAGTAAGAGAGCCAGGAGACGGAGCTTCCTGTCTGACATGCTCCACATCCCCTGTCTCGACGCAGGCATTAGAGGTAGGTAAGCCCTGAGAACCTTAACTGTTGATGACTACTGATGGCAAGCAACTTCTGTCAGCTTGCTGGGAGAAGCATGGGGCAAGAGACAAGCTGACCTGGGGTTGCCCAGGCAACCATTTCATCACTTGCCATGTTCACGAGCACCAAACTGGCTGACATCATTCAGGTCTTGGTTGGCCACAAACTCTGGGACGCCACATCAATGGTGGTGGTGGAAGGGAAGCAGAGGGAACGCCATCCCTGTGCCCTCAGACAGCCTTGGACCTTCATGTTGCCACACTCACCACGATCCCAGTCCAGAAGGGGGCACCTGCGGTATGCATGGCTTCATATTGGCAGATGTAGGAGGTTCCACCCAGAACCACACTCAGAACCCCCAGCACGATCTGCACCACCTGGAAGAGAGAGGACTTGAAACACAGCTCTCCAGCAGAGAGAGGGCTACCCCTTAGCTGAAACTGTGCACACAGCTTGGACTGATATCTAATAAGAAGACAAAACCAACTCAATGTCTTAGGCATAAAGGAGGCCAGAGGAAAATATGACAATCAAGAAAAGGAAACTTTCCTTAGCCCTAGTGAAGGTCCCTCCCCTGGCTCATCAAGCATGTAGCTACTCTCACCCAGGAGGCCACCAGCACTCTGCTGCTGCCCTGGCTCTGGATGGAAGCGGATGCTGGAACCCTTAGCACTGAGCATCCGGCCAGCAGGAGTTTGGCCAGAACAGACTCCTGATGGATGTGCACGTCAATGTGGGTAGGCTGAGGGGCCTCAGGGTCCACCTCACTGACATCTGCAGTCTCCATGTCTTTGGACATCATCTGTGAAGGAGAAAAGGAACAGCAGGGAGAAATAGTTGGTAGATTTTTCAGAGGCTTCTTTGAGTTGAGGGGGGGTGACAGAGACACAGAAAGGCTGCCCCTGGCTGTAGAACTGCACCCTCATGACTTACCTCTCAACCCCACCCCTGACTGGGTCTCTTCTCCCCAGAGTTTTCTGAATCCAGATCAGGGGGCATCTGCGGTATGCATGGCTTCATATTGGCAGATGTAGGAGGTTCCACCCAGAACCACACTCAGAACCCCAAGCCCCTTAAACAGTGTCTTCTTCTAGCTGCCCGATAAGCTTCTGTTGCAATTAACTCATCCCTACCAGTGTCCCAGAGACCACCTCACCTGGAAGCCCCCGTCTCCTTAGGTGAAGAACAAGCACTGACTGACCCTGTCCCTACAGAATTGAGTGGTAGAGATGGAGGCCATACCTGTTCCTGGAGGCACACCCCAGTGTGCACACTCCCCTAGTAAGCTCTCAGGGAGCCAGACTGGAAGGATCTGGGCAGACTGGGAAACGGGCTATGCTAAGGTAGTGGTGGGCTGTCTTACCTGATTCCTCTGGGACCAGGGGAATGTGCAGCAGGGAGGCCGAAGCTCACAGAGAGGAGCTGGCAGGAGTTGAGAACTTCAGCCCTGGCAGGAGGAAGAACTTGGGTGGGAGCCAGAAGGGGAGGGAGGAGGGACAGACTTCAGCACTTCCTGGCAGGCAGCTGGGACTGAGGGCCCCTTCAGGGGCTTTCCAGCAGTCAGATCTTCACTGGGCACCGGAGAGTTGAAAAAGGTGGGTGAGGTAGGCACTGAGTTGGGGTTGGCACTGATCGATTCTGTGGAATCCTTTGATTGCACCAATGCTTTCTCTCCCAGTCCTGTCAGGGCTAGAGCTTTCTGAACAAGTGCAGTCCTGTGCCACCTTGGGTGTATGAGTGCCCCTGTGTCACCTGCATCCTTGCTACAGCAGGCTTGGTCATCTACTCTTGATGGACCCCCCTCAAGTGGAGCCCTTTCCTGTCAGCTACTTACTGGAAAACTGAGAGACTCCATGTGAGGCCTCCATCCCTCCCCTTCTTGCTCTCCTCTCTCTGGGGTCAGCTTTAAGTCAGCTCCTCCCAGACCTCTCAGTTCCAGCCCCACCCATCTCAGAGGACAGCAGGTGAGGCAGGACCCTTCACAGTCCCAGCCCACAGTAGCCCCTTTTTGGAGTATAGGGTCCCTTCTCTGGGGGAGTCTCCAAGCCTACTCCTCAAGCTTCATCTTGGCCCAGGATGCTTCTTCATTCTATCTCTGCTTTCCTGTAGGACTCTGGGGAGGGAGGGACATGTTGGACAGAGGAAGTGACTCTGGAAACAGGGCTGAGACTGGGGAGGCCAGAGTCTGGCTTTGCCTTCCATAATTACCAGTGCCTCACATCTGCATTCTGAGAGCAAGACCTTTGAGACCACGCAGAGGTGGGGCAGCTGTGGGGTGTTTCCGGGCACTGGGAGGAGGGATATCAGAGAGCCACTATCTAGAGTGGTACCAGCCGTGGTGAGAGGTTTCTTGGTGCCTAATGCTTTAGTTCCTGCTCTACAGAGGAAGCAAAGGGCTTCTGAGTAGCTAGGGCAGTGGTAGCACTGGGGGTTTGGAGGGGCCAGCACACAGATAACTGAGACTTTATTCCTAGAACCTCAAGGGAAGTCGAGAGAGATCCTGAGGCCTTCATTTTTGTTTCGGTGAAGTCCGAGTTTCTTTATCCCTCCTGAAGAGTCGTCAGACTCCGAGGTGCGCAGGTGAGTGGAAGGTTCTCTGTGGTGTGGGGAGAACAGGAAGGGATGCAGAAGGAAGTGCCTGGAGTGGTCGTCAATATCCAGTCGGAACGGATGCTTAACCAGACTGCCCAGGAGAGCCACTGCGCAGAGCTTCTTTTGGATAGAGGCAAGTCATCAGAGAGGCTAAAATGGCTGTCGTAAACCAGTAACAGGAGAGAGTTGGGAAGCTGTGTTAAGTTCTATGCTGATTAGAACGAAGGCAGTGCTGAGGAAGTAATTAGAATTCACGTAGGCAGAATATGAAGACTTCATGGGCCCGAGCCCCCATGGAAACTCAGGGAAGTGGTTTTAATCAGTGGAAGAAAGGTAGTGCATACCACAGTAGAAACTGTTTTTCAGAAATTAATACCTGGACCAGCACCATAGGTCCTTGCCTCTGTATCTACCAAATTATTACATACAGTCCCAAGATCAACATCTCTTTTTAAATTACTACATGTTTGTAATTTAAACACGCCTGCTCGTGTGGGTATGTGAATATGAGTACATAGTTCCAATTGTAATTTTCAAATATAAAAGAACTTCTATGAAAAAAGTCAGGAAGTCTGAGAAGAAGGAACTTACAAAAGAATAAACTAAAAAATGTCTTTCTAAAACAAACTGCCAGCCAGCTGCTGAAACACTGACAGAACTGAGCTGGAGAGCAAGGGAGAGGCTTTACTTGGAGAAGGTACTGGGGAATTGTTATTTTTATTTTTTAGACAGGATCTCATTTTGTATACTTGGCAGGCCCAGAACTTGCTATGTAGATCAGGCTATCCTCCAACTCTCAGAAATCTACCTGCTTCTGCCTCCAGAGTGTTGGGATTAAAGGTGTGTGCCACCACACCTGGAGGGAACTTTTTGCAGTACACACATTTCTATGCCTTGATTGTAGCTGTGTTTGGATGAAGATAGACATTTGTCAGACTTCAAGATAAGCAGTGAAACCAGACCAAGTGTTTGCATTAAATAAAAACCTACAATAGAATGTGATATCTCTTAGGTAACACTGAAGAAAGTAGAAGTTGCTGGCACACTCAGGGAGGGGGAATAGCAGGTCGATTCTTGCATTACACTCCTACATGGTCATACCACATCCACCAGGGTTCACTGACAATGGCCACTAAATATGCATTGTTCCTTCCACCCTGGTTGTGATAGAAAGGGGTTGGAAATAACCTGAGTGTCTGTCAATAGGGTACTGTTCCAATATTATCACACACACACACACACACACACACACACACACACACACACCTCCTAATCCCTGTACTTCATCTGTCTCTGTTGTTTGTCCCAGCAGGAAAGATGGACCAAACCACAGTGACTGTGAATGGAGTCAAAGTGGCTTCCACAAGCCCCCAGTCCGCTCACATCAGCATCCACATCCACCAGAATTCAGCTTTGGAGCAGCTGCTGGGAGCTATGGGCTCCCTGAAGAAGTTTCTCTCCTGTCTTCAGGCCACTGGGCCCTCCAAGGCCAGAATCCACTATGGGCAGCTGTCTCTAGGGGTGAGAGTGGAGTGGTCCTGGGTTCCTGAGGTGTCACAGAGGGTGGGGATTCCCCTCTTGGATAGGATGCTAAGCAGAGCGTGCTGAATCCTCAGGGAAGCACACAAGCTCACCGGCCCCCTTGCATTTGGGGCAAGGATTTGGAATTTTCTCTGCAGGGATTTGGATGGAAAGGCATAACCAACCTCCTCTGGCACAGAGACTGGGTGACGGGAGAAGAGTTTCAGGGCTGTGAGTTCAGGTCTTCCCTTGAGTTAGTTCATGGGAATCAAGGGCTGCAGAAGCAAAACAACACTAACTAAACCCTTCAAGGAGAGGCGAGGGGGGGACCCTGAGCCTAGAAGTGCTCAGCATGACTAGAGTTAAAAGTAGATCTGGTGACATACGCGCACGGGGCATCGTGCCTGAGGATCCGGTGTATGAGCAAGGCAAGACCCTGGGCAGAATGGGAACAGGCTTAGACAGGGAGCAACAGGATGCAGAAGGAAAGGACTTCCAAGGTAGAGGGGTCCCAGGAACAGGGTAGCCAGTGCTGTGAAAGTAAAGACTGGAGGGTCAGGGACACCTTTCTCTAAAAAGGAGTCTCTGTAGCACATCTTTTTTTTCCTCTCAAATAAGACCTTATATAGTCTATGCTGGCCTCAAATTAGCCATGTACCCAGGATGGCCTTGAACTTCTGGATTCCCTGCCTCCACTTACCCAGTGCTGGGCTTACAGGCATGGATAACCTCCTCAAGGCTTATCTGGCCCTGGGAATTGAATCCAAGGGCTCATGTATGTCTCTACATGCCCACCCCCTACCCCTCAGCACTGCATCCTGTCTACACTGCACCCTCCACATTGTGCTTGGATATGAAGAGTTAGGTAGGGGCCGGATGCTGAGGGTAGGTGCTGAATTTGACAGGACAATATTCCAGAGGGAGAAGGAGATGGGAATGATAAGAATTGACAGAAAGTGATGACATTAGGGGATGGTAATGAAGGACGGACAGACAGAGAACAACACAGACCAGTGCGACTCAATGGATGTTAGAACAGATCCTTCCAGAGTCAGAGCTGCAAGGAGGCCAAAGCAGAGGAAAAGTCCCTGGGTTGGAGTTGTGCAGTTATCCCTGGGATGTGAAGGGAGTTGATTTTTTTTCCCTCCTGTCTTGCAGGTGACCCAGATATTGCTGGGGCTTATGAGCTGTGTTCTTGGAGTGTGTCTCTACTTTGGGCCTTGGACTGAGCTGTGTGCCTCTGGCTGTGCCTTCTGGTCAGGGTCTGTGGTAAGTAAGAAACTAGCAAGAAGCTCAGTGGCAGCAAAGGGTAACAGTTGCCTTGGGGCTGGAGAAAACCTTCTGAAACACTTTATTTTATGGGCAAGGTTAGAAAGGGCGGGACACCGGTGACAAGTGTTTGTTCATATGCTGAGTTTTTCTTTGGCTTGCTTGTCTTTTGAACCCTGCTTGACTTGGGCTGTTTTAGAAGCTGCTGTTGGAAGCATGATGGGAAACCTAGCCAAAATGGTAAACTGGAGGCCATTTTTGTTTTCTGGTGTCTCTCCTTTCCAGGCAATTGTAGCTGGAGTTGGTACCGTTGTCCATGAGAAGTGGCAGGGAAAACTGTCCGTGAGTCTCAGCTTCCTCTTTCTCAACCCTGCTCATCTCTACCCTCCAAAATCGCTGTGGTCCCTGCACTTTTCTACCTTTTATCCTTTAGTTACTAATAAAATGGGTCTTTCCAGAGGAGTTAGGAGGGGCTTCCCACCACAGCAGCTGGGCAAGTTGGGCTGGTTTGAGACCGTGGTAGTTCTGTGACTCTGCCACTGATGAGCAGAAACTGCATCTGGAATCTCTCTTCTAGGGCCACACATCACGTCTGCTCCTCCTGGCTTGCGCTGCTACAGCTGTAGCTGCTACCGTTCTGGGTGTGAGGAGCTTAATCTGGCAAACCAGTGGTTTCTACTACAGCAAGATCAGTTCCACATGCGACTCCTTGCAAGTAAACATGGACAGTCCGTATGCGATATCGCGATTCCTTGAACCAGACTGGAGGACAGAGCAGTGCAGAGAGTACCTGAACATGATGATGGTGAGAATGGAACCCACACAACCCTCGCTCTCAGGGACTAGAGCCCTGGAGGGCAGGAATGAACAAGCTCTGTGTACTTGGCCTTCAGCCCAAGGTCTTTGGTTACAAAGCTGTCATTGAAGCTGGGGGCGTTTCTCAGACTTTTATACATGAAGATCCCTGAATTAAAGGTGTGGGGGGGCAGACTGTAGGCCACCCCTCTGTCCTTTCTATTGAATGGTTATTATGCTTATCTACTTACTGATGCATAAGATATGATAGATTTAAATATCGCTTTATTCATAGCTGTCACAGTTACCTGGGTTGGCTGGGTTGAGACAGTTCACACCTGGGTTTCCCTAGAGAGATAGTAGGTGTGGTCATCCAAGAGCTCACTAGGGCTGGGCGTTCACACTGAGGCACTCGAGTGGCGGGCAGATGACGTGGCTTTTGACTGGCTCAGCTGGGCTGTGATCCTGAGAACCTACAGCAGTTTCTTCATGTGCCTCTGGCTTCCCAGTATAGAAATCATGTCCCAGGAGTATGGTGGGCTTGTCAAGAGGGAGGAATTGAAGCTGCCAGGCCAGTGAAGGGCTGCCCATTGATGGCATAGGGTCATTCCCACCAGTCAAGCAAGTGGATTAGAAATGGTGTCCACCTTGTCACTAGAAGATGCCACCTGCCTTGCTGGAAAGTGTCTGGACTGAGTGTGGCTTTGGTAAGGTGGTGATATGAATCAGGGGAACCAACACTTGACTGAGTCTGTTCTTCCTTCGCCTTTAGAACTTGTTCCTAGCATTCTGCATCATGTTCACGGTTGTCTGTATCCTGGAGATTGTTGTGTCTGTGGCTTCCCTGGGACTAAGTCTCCGAAGTATGTGTGGCCGGAGCTCCCAGGCCCTGGTGAGTGTTCAGGAAGGGGGTTGCTGGACAGTGCGGGTCTCAGCAGTGAACACGGAAGAGGAGCACATGGGTCCAGAAGTCTCTGATCTTCACTCGTCCCTCACTGTCTGTGAAGTGTGAACTCATCTCGTGTCCTGGCTGGCTTCTGCTACCTTGTGCCTCTCTGTGACTGCCTTCACGCTCATTCCCCACGCTGTTGAAGTCTGTGCCTCACTTGCCCTACTTTACCCCTTATCTTTCCTGCTGGAGATCTCCTTGTTGTCATTCCCTGTCCGTCCTTTCTTCTGTTGGTTTCAAGTGTGGAAGCCTCCTCATGCTTTATTTTCTATTCATTAATCTCTTCCTCTCATTGTCTTTTCAGGATGATGAAGAGACAGAGAAGAAGCTTCTCGGTGGGGATTCGGCACCCACCTCCCCGACCAAAGAGAAGATCCCTGTGATCCTGTGAGCTGCCCAAACCCGCATGTGTCCCTGTCCAGAGTAATCCAGGGAGGACACAACTGTTCCCAGGGCCTCTTCTGGCCCTGCAGCACACACCTACTTCTGATACAACCACTATCCAGCACTCTTTCTCTTCCTTTCTCCCCACTGTCCTCACGACAATGTCCTTTCTTCCATGAACAGATACTATGTTATTTTCTCCAATGCTGATAAAGCAGATACAACCAGAAAAAAAAAATACTCTCTCACAGAAACGTGTGGGCTCTTCATTGATACAGGCAGTGAGCTAGGAAAAGCCATTCCTTGAGTTGCTGCTTGGGCGGAAGAGTGGCAGTGGAGCTTGGTTGCAGTTGTGTGCCTCTGATGTCACTCAGACCCGTCTTCAGGATTTGTATCCATTCTACTGCGTAAAGTGAACATAGCCCAAGGGCCTGGAATCTACTCCAGCATGATTTAGTTTTCCTTCCTGATGCAGTGATAAAAACTCTGGCAAAAACAACTTATGAGAGAAAGTGTTTATCTTAGTATGCTGTCCATCATGGGGAGGCGGGGTCAAAGCAGCAGGAGCCTGAAGCAGCTGGTCATACCACATCCACAGTCAGAAGCAGAAAATGATAATAAATGTGTAGATACAAGTGCTTGGATCACTTTCTCTGCTTAGTTCAGGATTCCATGCCTAGGGAATGGTGACTCCCATAGTGGATGGGTCTTTCCCTCCAATTAACATTATCAAATTACCCCTGCCCCCTTACACATGTATACTGAGAAGCCCATCATTCAGGTGATCCTACATACTGTCAAGTTGATTCTCCCAGAACCCAGCCCACTGCATGTTCAGGGGTCACCTGCCATAAGCAGGCCTATGGGTTTGGGTCTCATGAAATTAAAGATATAATTTGTTTAAAAGGTGAGGCATCATACAACGAGGAGCGTGAAGTGCCAGGCAGAAAGTAGTGTGAAGTGTTTGTTGAGTTTCTGTCAGAGGTGAGAAACACAAAGAAGTTATGAAGATGACACTCGGGAGAGGCTCCAATTGCTATTAGTGCTTGACTAGTTGGGGCAGTGCAAAGTGATGAGCATTCCCCTGCCTCAATGTGCACTGGCACATTTTTAGTGCCTATTACCTGATCATTAGCTAAATCTCAAGAAACTTTGGCTTATATAGGCAGAAGTACTTCTTAGTTGTCATTCAGAGATGCCCAGAATTCCACCCGTGAACATTCCAGCCCATAATATAGTAGGGGGCAGTCCTGGATGCCTCAGAGGCCAAGAGAGGGCACAATTTCATCAACTCCTGAGGTGGATTTGAAGGTCACAGGCGTTATGTGTTACAATTCTTATGATCCCCTCAAAATCTACGTTGGACGTGCAATCCTTAGTGGCTCAGAATGTGACCATGTTCAGAGATAAAGTCTTTTCATAGAAGTCTTAGAAGGTTGAAATGGAGTTATCAGGGTGGGTCCAAATTCAACATGACTAGTCTTCTTGTAGAAAGAGAACATTGTGAAGATACAGGGGGAAGACAGCCATTTTTGAGCCAAAAAGCCCCAAGGGAAAATTGTTAGTGCCTTGATCCCAGACATATTTTTACTAGATCAAAAGGAGGAAGGGGAGTATGTTAGAAAAAGGAACTGATAATGTCTCAGTCAGCAAGTCTCTCTGTCCTATGGTACTCTTTCTGAGGAGACGTGAACTTATGTCTTCTCAGCACAGATAGGGAAGTAACAACAGACCAAAATAAAAATACCACCAAAGTCCAACTTTCAAGACCCAATGAGTTTACTGAGGTTACTTATAGGAGTGTGTGTTAAGGGCTACTTACAGGAACATAGATGGAGCAAAGGCACACCATCATCTAAAGCTCACCCTAGCATGAGTCACAATTTGTAAGACCTGGGATCATGGAATTATCTACATAACTTACAGGCAGTTTGATGAGTTGGAGAATTTTCCCTAAGCAGTTTGGTCTTCCCTGCTCATATAATTTTAGGGAAAGTGGGGCCTTGTAAGTTTCTGGAACTCCCTGAGACTTTTGAATTGTTTATTTCTCTATTCTTAGCAAGCCTTCCTTTAGGGCATTTTGAATCTTAATGAGCTACCCTTCAGAAAGAAATGTTCCAATTCAGAGGAATTTTCTCTATAACTGTCATGACACTCACACTGAAGAGACTGTTGGGTTTCCCATCCTCCTGGGCTCCCTCTCTCCTCTGGAGCAGGATCTTGCCTCCCCCACTTGAGACACTGCCATTTCTGTTTCCATTCACAATAGGTGACTCTAATGCACCACAGAACAGCCCCATTAGAGTGTCTCAATCTCCAGTTTTGTGTATGTGCTACCTGCAGTGGCTCTGTACACACTGAGGCAGAGGAGGGAGAAACTCCAGTCTGGGAGAGAAAACACTTAGTAGAAACTACACCTTGCTTTTTTGAAATCATGACGTTTTTAGGGGCAGGAGGTGTGGTATACTGTGAATTTATACCCCAGGATGATTTGATGCTAGCATCTGTTAAAGATATGAAGAAATCTGTAGATTCATAGAAAGGAAGGTAAAACAAATTATCCTCCAAAGGATCTTGATTAGGAGACTCATAGCATAATAGCCATAGACAGCCATAATGAGGCCTCCAAGTGGGAGAGCATTAGGAGAGATAGCTGCTACATATAGCATGATGTGGATCCAGAAGGAAAATAACCTCTAACTCCTTTTAGTTCCAGCCATTAGGAGGCTTATAGCATCATCTCATAATTGCATGAAGGGGCATAGAAGGAAGAGACAAACATTTCCATTCCACAGGACAAAAGGAGTTTCTTGCACTTAGAGGTTTTCAGGGGTGGGAATTTAGTGTCACACCATGTGACCTAGCCTCCCAGCCAAAAGTCATAAGGAAGGCTGTACATATAATGTGTCTTAGACCTGGGCATCAGGGGCAGCTGACATGGCTCTTGGCAGGACCAGTGAGGAAGAAGACTCAATTCTTTGGAAGAATTCACAGGCCATGGCAGCTTTCTGTAGCTGGTGAGGGTTGGGGACTGATTGCAGTGATTTTTGATTACCTAACAGTGTATAGATGTCACATAGATAGCTGCATCGGAGGAATTCACATATGCAACAGGGTCACTTGAATTTCCTATCTTACTTGACTCCTGTCTTGTTGTTGTTGTTTTTAAATTATTCCTTTGTGTGGGCATGCATGTGTGGGTGCCGGTGCCTGCAGAGAGAGATCAGAAGAGGGCATGGGATTCCCTGGACGCTGGAATTATAAGTAGTTGGGACCCACCGTATAGGAGCCAAACTCCAGTCCTCTGAAAAAGCAGTAAGCACTCTTAACCTCTGAGCCATCTCTCCAGCCAATTTTGCCTCTTCTTCATTCAGCAAGGGATTTTTGGAATAGAGCCTCAGCCCAAAGAAACACAGGCAAAGCTGAGTCAACGTCAAAATTAAAGAAGGTGTTGTCTCTCCTTTGCTCCAGTGGTATTAATTTCGGCTTTGGTATTTCTACCCCAGTCTTAAGCAGCCAAGATCGGAGAAATCATCTTTGCTTTTCCATTCTAGAAAGCAAACATCAGTTTGTTCGCCTTTTGTTTTGGTGGGTTTTGCATGACATGGTCTGTGTCTGACTTTAGCAACCCTTTTTCTCACTTTGGGGGAGGCTGATTTCCTGCTATCTGGTTCTTCTTCCCCAGTGTCCTCTGTGCCTGATTACTGTGGGGCTCCACCTCCACCCAGTGTATAACATAGAAACTTCTCTGAATGTTTTTCTTCTCTGTAGACTATCAAACGTCACCTCCCCTCCTACTTTTGTTTAGTTAGAAAAGCTAGCATCTGTCTCTCTTCAGAAAACTTTGCCTTGCTGGTAAAATTGTGTATACAGATGAGAATGACGCAGGTCCCTGGTGGAGTCCTGAAATCATCTCCAGGCTGTTTGTATATAATGTTTTTAATGACATTTTAAAATCCACAGGGCATAAACAGGAAAGGGTTCCTCCTCCTCCCTCCCCCCCCCCCGTCCTCATCCCCTCTCCTCTCCTTCCCTCCCCTCCTTTTCTCTCCCCTCCCCTCTCTGTTTTTCCTTCTGTGTATGCCACTGGCTCTTGGGTCCTCTAACCTCAGGATCAGATTCTAGCTTTCATAGATTGACTATTAAAGGGTGTGTTGGTTGGTGTCTTTGTTAACTTGACACAACCAGGGTCATTTTGGCAAAAGGCATTGAGAAAATGCCTCCATCAGAGGGGCCTGTAGGCAAAGCTATGGGACACTTTCTTGATTAATGATTGATGTGGGAGGGTGACACCTACAGTTGGCAGTGTCACCCATGGGCAGGTGGTCGTGGTTGCATAAGAGCAAACCAGTAAGCAGCAGCTCTCTGTGACCTCTGCTTCACTTCCTGCCTCTTCTGTGAGTTTCTGCCCCATTTTTTTTTTCATCCAACGGATGCTTTTGGCTTTGATTTATAAGCAGGGGGTGATGGACACATGTGCTATTACTGCTTAGTCTGGGAAGTACTTTGGAATTTCCCTGCTCTCCACTGCATTAGCTGTCTGGGCTTTTCTAACTGCCTGGAAAGCCAATTTAAAGGAGAGAAATTTGAGCTGAAGGCAGAAAGCCACTCCCTTGTGGCAAGATTTTATATATCCATCCTACCTTTTCATGGCATATCTCTTTGGATATTCTTGATAAAACTCTTTGCCTCCAACTCTGCAGAGAAGATTCCAGACTTTCATATCTGAAGAAGAGACTGAAACAAACAAACAAACAAACAAACAAAAAAGCAACAAAGCTTTAGGAAAACATAACAAACACAACTCCCTTCTGAAATAGGAAGATAGTCTCTAGGTAACCACTTTTAGGAGCAACGTGCTAGACTTAGGTAAAGTCTGCTGCCCCTTTAAATGTCTCTCGACTTGCCTTTAGGGATGTGCTCTGTTCTGCTTTCAGAGCAATGTCCAAGGACCAGCCAAAAGCTCTGAATCATTCCTACATACTTCTTTGAGGTGATCCAGAATATTCTTTACTCATTATAATGGAAATTTCTCCCGGAGGTGTTTACAGTCACACCATTTGTTTATTTGTCAAATGTGTGACATGTGAACTTGAACTGAGGACAGAGTGTGTGCCCCCATCATCCCCACCCCCATGGTAAATGAGGCTTTCCTATCCTTCTACTGTGATTTCCCCAGTCGAAGCGGCTTGCTTTCCTTGTTAGGAAAAATCACTGCTTTGAGAATTACTTCTCGGGCTGCCCTCACTCCCTGCACTAACTTCTGTCTGCTCTTACATCTCCTTCCGTTCATCAGCTCTGCCGTCACTAAGCAACGAAGCCAATGCATCTCTTCCGTTGCCGGAATAAGAGACTAAAATTCCCTGTCTCCACTTGGAATATCTTCAGGGTTTACCATCCAATTCATCTCGCTCTACTCCTCACTTCCCCATTGCTCACGGTTTTCTTCCTACCTCCTCTTTTCCCTTCCTTCTCTGCACATGGGAAACATTTTGTTATCTACTGATGTCCCTAGACACTTTTATTTTAAAAATACAAGCACGTGTCTGTCAATCCTCATCAGGAAAGCTTCTTATTGTGGTGGATGGCAATGAACACAGAGACCACGACTGGTCAAGGTGCTGAGAATAAAAGACTATGGGGTGCCCATCCCAAAATGGGGCATCTATATGACACCTCCTCCATCCATGGTTCAGGGATAATCACAGAAGAAGAGGCAGAAAGATTATAAATGCCATCGGCAGGGGGCAGTTATAAGGAAGCAGTGTCTTCTAGATACAGCAGGACAGTTGCACAAATGAATTGACAGCAGTTGAGATGGCATACACAAGACCTGCACAGGCTCCGGCCAGACAAACTTCCAGGGTAGAGAGGGAAGGGGACACTAAGTCCCATTCCTAGCCAAGGAGCTATCAGCAATTGATAGCTACTGGGAGAAAGTTAGTTTCCTTAAGGGTGTGGCTCCTAGTGGGTTGATCACACATTCAAGAGTATCTGGACAGCGTGAACTATACTTGATAGGGAGAAAAATAAGAATCAGGAGGAGGAGAAAGAAGAAGAGGCGGAGTGGGAGGGGAGA
Organism: Grammomys surdaster; assembly: GCF_004785775.1. Lineage (NCBI taxonomy): Eukaryota > Metazoa > Chordata > Mammalia > Rodentia > Muridae > Grammomys > Grammomys surdaster. The sequence goes on along the minus strand of NW_021619764.1, from coordinate 450,039 downwards.
GGGAAAGGAAGGAATGAGGGAGGGGAAGGGGAAGAAGGAGGAGGCGGGTCAAGTTGGTCATGTAGAGATGAGAAGATGGATCTGGGAGGAGTGGGGAGAGGGAGTAAAGATGATCAAATGCATTTTTTTATTTAAAGATATTAACTAGGATAATAAAATTTATGTATTCATAATTAAATTCTACAAGTAATATCTTACTCCCCTATCTGAATAATATACTACTTTGAGAAGGCAAGGGATTCTTGCTTTGAATTTCAGTTCTATCATGATTTATTTTAATCCTATTAATTAGATGTTTCAATACATTTGACATTTGTGTGAGTTTACTGAGGTCTCTATTGAGAAAAAGATCTCCTTACAACTCAGATCATTGTTCTTCATCCTCCAAGTACAAGCTTTACAGTTTCCTCCTTTTTAGAATTAATTTTTAAAAATTGTTATGAGAATTATGAGGTTCATTATGCTATTTTCATATATAAATTATACTTGGCTTATATTTACCCCGTTAGCCTTTCCTGTTGTTCCCTCTCCTCTCTCCTGCTGGCCCTTTTCATTCTCTGTAATAGTTCTGTTTCTCTAACTATGTCAAATATATATATCCATGTATTTATACATACATACATGCATACATACATACATACATACATACGAATATATAAGATCAAATTCTGCGTATGAGAGAATGCATGTGGTCTTTATCTTTTTCCTCCATTACCCTCCTTGTCCATTATTCTGTCTTCTTTGTCCTCCACTTAGGTGTCTTTAGCTGTGTGACTTATTCCTGGGCCCTCTAGTCTATTCTATTGCTCTGTATACCTGCTCTATTTGCCAGTACTATGATTACTCTTGTCAAATGGCTCTGTATTATAACTTGAAATTGGGTGTGACAATAGCTACAGCGTTATTTTCATTTTTGTTGAGGATTTCTTTGGCTGTATAGGTCTTTTGTGGAGTCTTGAATGTAAGCCACTCCGGCCTACATGGGAACATGGGAATCAATAAAAATTCTCAGAAAAAATTTTAAACTGAAATTATTATATAACTCATCTCTGTCTCATACATATATATATATATATATATATATGGCTAAAGGACCATAAGTCAATGCCCCAAAGATATATTTGCATATTTGTACATTCATGTTTATTGCAGCATTGTCACAACTGCCAACTTTTGGAATCAGCCTAGACATCCATAAGGAGATGAATGGATGAAGAAAATATGATGCATATATATGCTAAAATTGTTATTATTGTCATTCAAGGCACAATAGAGTTTTATTTGACCGTAAAGAAGAATTAAAGAATGTTTGAGTTGTTTTTGCTTTTCTGAGACATTTGAGTTGCATCATTAGGTTATTTACTGGTGATGCCTCTGATTTTTTTTTTAACTGTAAAAATTCTTTTATTTTCATTTGTTCTTTGGTAATTTCATATGTGAATAAATGTATTTAGATCATATCCACTCCCTGCTCTCCCCCAAGTCTATGATTTTAAAATGCTAACACTCAAAGCTGTTTTCTTCCACTTTGGAACTGTCTTTCCTCCAGCCAGCAGGATGGCACAGAAGATGAAGGTGCTTGCCTCATAGGCCTGCTGACCTGCGTTTGATCCCTGGAGCTCACATAAAGATGGAAGGAGAGTGACAAGAGACAGCTTCACAGAGTTGTACCCTGACTTCCACACTAGTGCTGTGGCACGCCCTGACCGCTGCACATACACACAGTAACGGCAAGCTTTCAAGAATAACTACTTTTCTTGTATCACAGAGATTCTGGTAAGTCACACTTCCATTTTCATTTTATTCTAGAAATTTTTAAGTTTTCTCTTTTGATTTTTGAATGACCCTTTGACCACTTAAGAGTGTACTGTTTAATATCCATATGTTTGTACATTTTCTCTCATTTCTCTTGCTATTGACTTTGATTTTTATTCTATGCATATTTATGAGATTTGGTTTTTTTATTTAAAATGTGATCCACTTGAGGGATAATTATATGGACTGCTGATAGTAATGCATATGCTACAGTTATTGTGTAGAATACAATAGAATTCTGTAGATGTCTGTTAAGTTCATTTCATCTATGGTACAGCATAATTCAGAAATCTCTCTGATATTTTTTTAAAACTCAGATGACCTATGTACTGATGAGGGTAGTTTTTTTTTAAACACTCATCCATTGTTATTGGACCATCTGCCACTTTATACTGGTGGTATTTGCTTTGTGAAGTTGCCTGCACCAATGTTCATTGCACTTAGATTTATAGTAGTAATTATATCGTGATAGGTACCTTCCTTAATTAATATAGGGAGGGTTACTTTGTCTTTTCTGATTGATTTTTGTTTGAAATCCACTTGGTCAAATGTGCCTATAATTATTTCTGTTTGTCAGGAGCTTCTACATGTTTGGTATTTTTTTTACTTCTAACGCTTCTTTTTCAGTGGGTATTGTCCTTGCAAGTAAGTTCCAAATTTTGCACAGTGGAAAGCTGGATCTAGTCTTTAAATCCAGTCCTAAAGCTGAAAAGAGACTGGACACATAGCACAGAAGTCGAGGAGGGGAGCAGAGAAGAACGTGAGTGAGCTAGGACAGCAGGCTACCCACGGAGCCCCACGCCCTCCTTTGCCACTGTCTTGTGTCAGGGCATGACCGCAGAGTCTAGTGCAGGGGCATAGGAAAAGAAGAACTTTTCTTCTTGTGAAAAACAGTTCTGGGTTTCTCTTGTTTCCGTTCCTTTTAGACCTGGGATAAGCGGGAGTGCATGGAACCGGGTGGGGGGCGGGGGGAGGGAAGTGAGAGAGATCAGTTCGGAGCAGTGAGCTAGAGCGATGGGGCAAACTACAAGGATCCCTGTGGCAATGTAGGCAAGCACTGGCTGGACTTTGGACCTTAATTGTGTCGAACAGGAAGTGATTACAGCAGTATTTGGGCAGCACAAACTTGATGCGTTTTTAAAAGAATGTGAAGTTGGGTGGTTAGGGGAGTGGGGAGAATTGGGGAGTAGTTGAAGAGGGGAGAAAATATGATTAAAATATGTTGTATGAAAAAACAAACTTAAAAAGAACACAAAGTTGGGTGGATATGGAAGGGGGTGGATCTGGGAGACGCTGGGGGCGTGGGCCGAATGTGATCAAAACACACTGTATGAAATTCTCAAAGAACTAATAAAATCAGGAGAAAGTTCCACCACCTGGCCCCTCTTACCCCCTCCCCTTGTAAAACATGCTATAAAAAAGCATTTCATGTTCAAAAAAAAAAAAAAGTGAAACCCAGCCCACTGCGGCAGGAGGAAAAGAACAGGGTGGAGCCCAGCACCTGCTGGGTTCTGATGCTTCGGTCCTTCGACAAGAACCTTTTGAGAACCTGCACATGTATGTCATTTTCACACGAAGTGAATCATCATATCATAGCATGTTTACCTTTAAATGGACAAGCAAATGAAACAGAATCACAAACAAACAAAAGTCACATTTCTGGCTCAACGTTCTTCCTTGGTCTAAGCAAGGAATAAATGGTTGTGAGGCCACCACCCTTTATTTAGGACCTCTGCCTTTTATCTGGGAGTATAGAAATAGATGCTATGTGTATCTGGTGCCCAAGGTCCTGTGGAAATCCAATAAAAACTACTTAACTAAAATGTAAAGTTATCAGGCTTCCTAACGAATACTAATACAAAGCATGCATTAGCACAGCCACCCTAAATCAAACACAGAATGGGGCCAGTGTCAATCAGTTTTCTTGTCTTTCCATAGCTCTGCCTTCATCTCTAATATTGTGTGAGTCTATGCAGGACAAAAGTCCAGGGCCTCTGCCCTCTGTGACAGACAATTCCTTAGTTATTGTGGGCATGAGGGTGAGCTGCATGCCCTATTACCTGGGCCAGGAATAGCTGCCTGCAGAAGCAATTTGGTGAATGCTCGCTCCAGGAACTGGAAAAAAATGTCAGTACTCCTAAGGCCATCTGAAGAGGTGGGTGGGTCCCCTTTCAGAAAAGGGTTACATCACAGCACACAGAGAGCCCAGACCAAGGCTCAGGGCTGCTTGGGTCTGGCAAGCTTCATCCAGTTCTCCCTCCAACCTGGATCTTATCTATCTACATTTTGCATATCATTTTGCCTTCTTCTTTCACAGTGTTTGTGTACCTCACAGTAGTTTTGTACCCTAAGGCTCATAACATAAAAAAATGATTACTGCTGTAATACAGATAAGCAGAATACTTCTGCAAGAAATTTCTAATTTCTCTTGCATAGCCTTTGGTTAAAAAAATAAAAGTTACTCAGAAATAAATAAAAAAAGAAAGAAAGAAAGAAAGAAAGAAAGAAAGAAAGAAAGAAAGAAAGATAGAAAGAAAGAAAGAAAGAAAGAAAGAAAGAAAGAAAGAAAGAAAGAAAGAAAGAAAGAAATCTCCAGGGCAGAGTATAGCATTTCCTAGTCGTGGCTTTAAGAAGAGTACTGACTACTAGGATTTTGCTTCAAAATCCTGCCCGTTGCCAAGTCATAGATCACTGTGAAAGGAATAGTCTATTGTTTTTAAGTGTGTTTATATGGCTCCTCTCTCTCTCTCTCTCTCTCTCTCTCTCTCTCTCTCTCTCTCTCTCTGTGTGTGTGTGTGTGTGTGCGTGTGTGTGTGTGTGTGTGTGTGTGTGTGTGTACAGTTGGCCACCTCTGCTGTAAGCTTGGGGGCCCTGATTGGCTGAGACTTGTGTACTTACAGTAAGACTGTGCTCACAAGATAGGTTGGGGATCCGTCTGTATATTAAGCTACAGTGTGCCACTGGCAGAGGCAAATTTAATTTACTTTACAAGTTCATACATAATAATCTGGGAGTTGACAATAAACTTCAATATTAACAACACATGTCTGCCTTCTGCACACAGCAGCAATTTTATCAGAAGGTCAACAAGAGGCAATCTCCAAACATTTGTTGGGTAAATAAATAAATGGCATGAACTGTTTTTGTCTAGCTGTGTGGTCTGAACCATCTGTGCTTGCCAGTTTGTATAACGACCAGCACGACTTCTCTGGGCGGAGACTGAATCTGGTGGTGGTGCTCTTCAATGTCTATTGGAAAAACATCACCATAGAGAAGAAGACGCACCTTGGGGTTTCCTCAAGCTCTCCCACCAATTTTGGTTGAGACTTAAAATGGGGAAACTTTATGAACCACAGAGTTGGTGTTAGTATAGAATCCCGAAGCAGATGGCCTCAGTAGCCACTCCCACTTTCTGCTAGCAGCCCTAGACTCAGCAGAGACCATTTTCATTCCTGACAGGCTAAATGTCCTGATAGGACATTGACTTCAGATCCAGGAATAAAGCATGCGGCTCAAACTTACCTATACTGCAGATCACAGGCTCTGGCATGTGGTCTCAGGCATGGGCACACAGCCTGAGTTAGTCATGTCAGCACACCTACGGCTTCTGGGTTACACTTCTAGAAAAGACTGCACTTAAAGCCTGAGGTTGTGATGTAGGGTCTACAGATGGTGTTTCTTACCCCACCCTTACCACCCCACACCTGCCTGGAGCTGCCAGATATCACCTCAAGCTTGAAGATGAAGACCGTGTGCTGATGTCAGACCCCAGAGGTGGGAAAGTCTCTCCTGAGTGCTGACCTTAGCTGCGCTTAAATCTGTTTGCTATTGAATGAACCCTGTTTCCTACACAAAATGCTAGGATGCACTAGGGTGCAGTAACTGATGTCTAAATGGTTCCCTCTGAATCTGCCCCTGTGAGGCAGCACGCCAAAGCCTCCTGAGCAAGGGTGCTGTTTCTGGGGAGACCCCAAGTGGACTGTGAAGGGGGGCCATGTGGAGAGGAGACAAGCAGAAGGAATTCACACATGCGGGAACAACTCTTGTTGATCAAGGTTGTTTTCCTTAGGAAGCTGCAAATGCAATTATAAAATGTATATCTATATCCATATAAACATGTATGTGTGTGTATCACACCACAACACTGTTTGTTACGTGAATTCTTTTACAGTACAAGCAAAACGGTATGTGGTCCATGAACAACTAGTTGTTGAATGATCCCTTTCCATCTTCAAGAGGCCTTGATCCCCATGTCCAGTAAGGCAAAGAGACTGGGTATCTGCGGACACAGGTTGGCCTTTAGCTTCTCAGTTTGTCTAGAAAAGCACTCCTCTGCCTTAGAGCAGACAGGGAGCTAGAGGTGTATTTCCTGTTGACTCTACCAAACAGAAGCTGCTGTATTCCATTTTAGCAAGGGCAGGATATTGAACATATCTAAATTAAATGTTATTAAAAAATGAAGCAGCAGTAAGATTCCAGGTAAAAGAGCACTACATGAGAATATATGAATGTGTGTGTGTATGTGTATTACAAAACAAGCAAAGACTATTATAAAAAGGGGGGCTCCACGTGCACTGTAAGCACATAGGCTTTCTTTTCCATGTGTTCTTTTAGACAATGGAATCGCTCAACATAGGGTCCACTGTATTAGATGACATACATTATTGTAAAGTGGCATTGGATGGAAGCTTTGTATATAATTGCCATAGAGAAGCATGGTTTGCATCATTTTCTGGCAATTTATCCTCAGTGAAACCTTCCAGTGTCCTTTTTTTTTTGGGGGGGGGGGTATTCTGTAAACAGTCAAACCACCAGAACATCTTTGTAAGCAAGTAAGTCTGAAGACATCTTTGTAATGAAATAAGGAAAAGAGAATATAAATGTGTACTTGTGGCTGTTAATTTTTAAGTACCCTGAACCACGAAGAGTTCAAGTCACTTAAATCTTCAACAAGACCAATAACATCAGAAATATTTTTTACACTGTTAAATCCACCATTATGGATAAAACTGGTGCAAACTGGTCAAATGGATCCAACAAACACTGGTGCCATATTGGCAAGCTGGCATATTGGCAGCTAATACATAGTCAATAAAGTTTAAAAGATCTTGTAGCCAGGTATAGGGAGCTCTAATGTCTTTAACTCCTGCATTTGGAGGCAGAGGCAGGATGAGCTCTGTGAGTTCAAGCCCAGCCTTGTCTACAGAATGAGTTCCAAGCCGGTCATGGCCACACTGAGAGACTGTCTCAAGTAAATAAGTAGTGAATGAATAAATGTCTAGCCTCTCTCCTGTTTTACCACGGCTCTTCTCAAGAGGTCTGTTCTAAAAACACATTGTTGAACTTCCCAGTTTGCTTTCTCTTCCTCAAACTGACGATAATTCTCTATGCTTCACTTCCAAATTCCTCCCCGTCCGCTCACGGCACAGCCAAAGCTCTGTTTCAGGGTCCTGCAGCTCTTGAACTTTTTTTTTTTTTTTGGACTTTCTTCTCAAACACCTGCTCCGTCTCTGTCTCCATCTCCGTGGCACGGTCCCACCTCTCTTCTGTCCACACCACGGCGGTCTTTGTAAATGGCCCTGGCTTCTGTTGCTATGCACACCACTCAAGTTATAGCTGATTGCCTTCTGCTTCTGTGATCCTCTCAGTGTACATGTTTAGAAACCCTTCGAGCCCTGCCTGTGTGTTCTTACATATTACTTAGAATTGAAAATTCACAGTGTTTACCATTTTCAACCCTAGCCTCCCTCTCTGACCCTACATCTAGCCACTTCCTTGATAGTGTTCCCCCAACCACCGCAGAGCACGCACAGCAGGGATAAGCTGGCCTTTGTCTTCTGAACACCTAACTTTCTTCTTTACAACCTGTTTCTGGAAATCCATGTATGTGCATGAGTTTGTCAAATTATCTGGTTTTATCTGGTTTTTAGACTGCTGGCGTTCCTCTAGCATCTCCTTTGGCATCTACTGTGAGACGATGCTCAGTTTTTCACATACACTGTCCGTAAACTTAATATCCAGTGGCCGAAACCCATGTCCTGAAGGAGCAATAAAGTCTGAGTGACAGGCAGAGTGCCGTTTCAGGCACCCGATGCCTGCTTTTAAGAACTCCTCAGATTTACTTCCAGTGTAGTCTTTATCAGGCTGCCAGCAACTGCCATATCCACTGCATCTCCAGATCAGTAAATCGGCCGTAAAGGAACACCACCTTTCTTGACGATAACTTCGAGCGCTTTGCTTATGGTGTCTTCTTATTCCAGGGAAGGACCTGGATACCCTGGAGAACACAACTCTGTGAGAACGCCATTGACTGATGGTGACTTTCTCAGTCCTTTTCAGCTGTGACCACGGTGTGATTTCAAACCCTCTTCACTGATCTCTGTACACTTCATTCCAAGGCTCACGAACCACACCCAGCCTTCAGAGTCTTCTCTGAGCTCCGAACCGCCACCTTGCTTGGCTTCCAGTCTGACTTGTGGTGTTTAATTGACCATGTCTTAAAATGTCTGCATCATATATTCTACTTCTGGGGAGTCCACTCCTTAGACAATATCCATGTGGGAACTATTGCTCCAATAACTGAATGGCGGTTCAAGAGAAGCAGAATCAAGTCTGAAATCAGACCTGTTCTCATCTCTATTCTCTGCACTTTGCAGAAAATTTATTCTCTGCAGCTGTTGAGAGAGAAAAGAAGCATCTCTGTGCTAAGTGTTCATAAATCTAAGTCAGATACAGAGCAATGTGTGTAGCATGTTAGTTGTCAAAAGCTGTTGCGTGTGTGTCACAGCCCTGAAAATGTCACGTGAATAACTGCTACCAGTATGACAAGATCTGCCTTGCTGAGAATCTGTGCCACTGCAGGTAGAGTTCAAAGCAAAAAACAAAGCAAAACCCAAACACCACATGATAATGAAAGTGATAAATTAGTTCCTTATAAACAGGAAAGACACAGTATAAAAAAAATCTCAGGGCTGCAGAGGTAGGTATCTCAGGGCTGCAGAGGTAGGTA